>NC_080069.1:101466794-101690262 GCF_949987535.1 Balaenoptera acutorostrata | reverse complement strand
GGCAATTGAGAAGAGAACTTTATAGAAGAGAAGCCTGAAAGACACCACTTCAACCAAGTGATCAAAGTAAACACCCCCAGTAATGGGACAAAATGACACCCTTCTCCACCTGATAGGATGCTGTGAGAAAAGCAAGCATCACTTCTGTGCTATTCCTGCCAAAGATGCATAACCTGTGTTAGTCATAAGGAAGCATCAGGCCAATTCAGATTGAGGGACACTCTATGAAGTAAATGACCTATAATCTTCCAAGGTGCCAAGGTCATGAAAGTCAAGGGAAGTGTGAAGAACTGTTCCAGACAAAAGAGACATGACAACCAAATGCAACTCTTGATTCCGAACTGGGTCTTTTTCCTACACAGGATATTATTAGAAAGCTTGAGTGTGGTCTGAGGATTGTACAGTAATAACATAACAAAGTTAACTTCGCAATTTTGATAGTTGTATTGTGGTTTTATGGAAGAATGGCCTTGTAGGAAATATCATACACATCAGACAGTGATAGGACATCGGGTTTGCAAATTACTCTCAAATAGCTCAGGAAATAAGAGGTCTTGGCAGTATTTCCAACTTTTTTGTGAGTTTATGATTGTTTCATCTGTTAAATATATAAGACTATGCATAAAATATATAAAGTTTGCCATGTTAATAAACTGTAACAATCCCCTTGATAAACAGACAAAATATATCCATTATCTTGTAAAGAGATATTTATTTTTTAATAATTATACCAGTATAATCTCAGGATTTTTAGTAATTGCTGTCTTTAACCAGAGCAATCAAGTTTTTTCTCTAGACACAGAAAACCTGAAGCAGAAAAGCAAGAACTATATAGCTATTTTTGTCCACAGGTCTCTTTCTATAAAGAAATTACCTTTTATAATTTAATTCAGTTGAACACATGATTTTGTGATTTTGTAACCTTTTTTAAAATTTTTACTGAAATATAGTTGATTTACAATATTGTGTTAGTTTCAGGTGTGCAGTAAAGTGATTCATTTATATATATATATATATATATATATATATATATATATATATATATATATATATACATACACATATATATATATAACTTTTTTACATTCTCTTCCACGTAGGTTATTACAAGATATTGAGTATAGTTCCCTTGATTTTGTAATCTTAAACAAAGTGATTTTAGGTAATCTAACCAGCTAAACTAAGAGAGAATTTAGGAAATTCAAGTTAATTAGGCTTTCCATGAAAAAAAATCTATCCAAGACTGGCATAGAGGGAAGAGATAAAATTGTTTTTAAACAAATTTATTAAGTCAGTTTAATTTTCAGAGTCATCTTGATTATGAATATTTCAAAAAGCTGTTTTCCATACCTTTACATTATGATATGTTAAAATCTCCAACATGTTTTAAAGCAAATTTTTCCATTTGATTTTCTAACCTAGTATCCAAGGCTGTAAATGAATATCACACTTAAGCCTTTTTTTCCCTAGGTTACAGCTTTAGCAAAAAAAATTTATTATATAGTCAACATATTTAAATCATATTTAGAATTTTTAGTTTCTCTTATTTTACATTTATATAAGCACTTAATATATTGAAATTTTTATAGAAGTTAATCAGAAAAGGCATTTGCTCCTGATGGAGCAAAATCTAATGATTTTGAGATCTTAAAATCTAACTTATCAACTCTCTCTAGAGGTAGACAAAGTATCTCTGTTTGCTCAAAAACTATTTCATATTTATAAACCGGGAATTTTTATCAACTCTTATACAAGTTAGAGGAGTTTAAGAATTTAAGGTAAAAATATAGGCATTAATATTTATTAAGGATATTGATCAGTTGAAGAATAAAAACATGTAATTAATCACCATTTGTTCCTCTTGGGAAACATAGTGTTGAAAATCTGTGTAATTTTGTGATTTTTCCCTCTGAATTTACCAAAATAGTTTCTCCTTTTTTCTAGGTCCATTATTTTTTCTTTTCTTTTTTTTTAAACAATAGTGATAATCTCCTTTCTTTAGCCTTATTTTATAAATCCTGAAGAAAGTAATTTTGGCATTATTCAGTTGTTAAGAATAACAAAAGCAGACAGTTGAATACTAAGGATTCAGCTTCCTTTTAATTTTGGTGCAGGAATTTTAACTTAGCATACTGGCACAATTGGGACCACAATAAATGCACATGAAAAATTACCAGAATTCTGAAAGAAGAAAAAAGGCTCTGAGCTTGAGGGTCAGAGGAAGCCAAATTGACACAAACCGAAATACATAAACAGAGAGAATCTAGGAAGAAAAACACCAAAAACTTTTCAACCTTGCATTCAAGTGCCAGCAACAATCAGAATCCTCAGGCATACAACCAAAAAAAGGTCACAGAAATCAGATTACAGATTCTTATCAACTGCCACTTGACAGAAATCACTTAATGGCCAGGCCACAGAATTAAAACCCAGATGCCACCACTGTTGTCACCAGGGTAGATTCAACCCACCCTGTTCAACTAGAGCAAGAACCAGAAGCAGAAACAAATGTGACCAAGAATCAGTTTAGTGTGTGAGAGCCAGAGAGCGCAATCGCCACATAAGCATTATGACAGGAGCCAAGAGAAGATAAGCCAAGGACCCAAGGGGTCCAGGACCAGAAAAGATCCAGGTTCGCTTTAATCTACACATTCACAGTGGAGCCTTCAGAATAAGAGTCAAACAATAACTCAAAGACATAGGTAAAATTATTAGCATACTATTTAATCATGCACAAGGGAAAACAACAATACATTAATTTCCTCTAAAAATAAAATAAAATAATACAAAATAAAATGACTTAAATATGAGAAAGAGAACTAGAGGAGACAAAAAAAACCAAGCCACTTTGATTTCTTGCTTCGGTAAAACGCTGATCAGTCGGCAGCGAGCAAAAAGGCCTGTCAGGGGATTTTTGCCCTCAGGCAGCCAAATGGGTCATCAAAGGAAGCCATTTCAGCTTTTTGTTTATTCTGCAGAAGACCTGGGGGGTTAACTTGGACACACACAAAACAGGCAGTCTCTGCATTATGTCCTGCAGCGTATCCTTTGCCAGCACCTCCAACTCTAGGTCTGCACCATTTTCTTATTCGAATTGTTCACTGATAATCGAAAAGGTAAATTAAAAGAAGTCAAAGCAATTCAGATTTCAAATGAAATTGAAGAAAAAAAAAAAGCATCTCCACTACTGTAGGTGCAGGAAGACTTGATTGGTCTTGCTTACCCCATCAAGACTCTGCCTCACCACCCACTACTTCACCTTGTTCTCCATGGTTAACAATCTTGCCATCCTGTTGTTTTTCCTCCAAGCACACAAGGTGTGCTTGTGGTGGCTACTGTTCAAGTGACCAACTTGCTCTGGGTTTCCTGGGACTTTCTGATTTAGCACTGAAAGTCCTGCATCCAGAGAAGCCCCTCAGTTCCAGGCACAGTGGGACAGTTGGTCACCTCAGTACTTTCCCCTTGAATTGTAAAAATTAGGTCCACACTGCAAGGGTAGTAAGATCCAAGAAAGCTGCACTTTGAAGAGGTTTCTGGAAGCATCTTGCATTTTCTATCTTTTTAAATTGTGGCAAAACATACATAACATAAAATTTACCATTTTAACCATTCTCAGGTGTACAGTTCTGCGGCATTAAGTACATTCACATTGCTGTGCAACCATCCATCTCCAGAACTTTTTTATCCTCCCCAACTGAAACTCCGTACCCATTAAACACTAACTTCCCTTTCTCCTCCCCCAGCCCTTGGCAACAAGCATCCTATTTTCTGTCTATGAATTTGACTACTCTAGGAACCTCATATAAATGGGATCACATAATATTTGTCCTTTTGTGCTTTTGGTAATTTCTTAAATTATAAATTGAATTTTACCGATTTTCAATTATAATAGCTAAAATAACCAGCTGTTGACCAAGCGCTACTAGCAGATGAAATCAATATCCAACTTTTTTTTGGCCCTCTACTCACCTTTAAAAATTTATTTAGTGAATGAATGAATGAATGAATGGTTTCCCTACCTCTGCCTCAAAACTTGGGCAGGCCCCAGGACTTTTGCTGGTCACTCTTAAGGAATAAGCAGTTGGTCACTTTCAGTAACAAACAAAAATCTCAACTCCAAAATCAGGGCACATTTGATGTCTTATCAGAAATCCTGCCATCTTCTTACTCATTTGGGGGGTGCTTTGTGTTTGTATGTTGATCCCCACTTGGCCTCTTGCTAAGAGGGAAACCCCTTGTAGCATGCACACATTGAGGAAAGAAGAAAGCAAACAGTCCGTCATCTCAAATCATTAGCAAATCTAACCTGAAAGACACTGAGCAAAGGCATTTGATGGGAGGCCAACTGGAGTCCATCTACCTCCATACCTAGCCTCTTCCTTTAACTTTAAAATACCCAAGACTTTGGACCTGAAAGCTGGAATTTCCCTGCACTTACTGTTCTTTAATTTTTATACCAAAAAATTATAGGTTCACTGTTAACAGGTAGAATACTGCACAGATATAAAAAATTAAGTTAATAATTTCCCACACCAATCTCATCTCCAATTCCCCAAAGGGGGAAAAAATATTAACAGGGTAGAGTCTATCTTCACCTCTTTCTCCTCATAAAAATATTGCAGCACAATATTTCATAAAAATCATTAAAATTTTGCATCATAAAAATATTACATATCTATATACATATAGATGGATGTTATATTATAGTAATTATATTATATTCTTATCTTGTATCTTGCTCTTTTTTCCTTAAGCAGATCAGAGACTTCCCCCTCTGAGTCTTTGTAATTCCAAACTTCGGTTTGTTTTCCTCAAGAGAGAACAACAGTGGCTACTCAGGGTGTGATTTAAAGGCATAAATATAGAGGAGACGTTGTCTGGTTGTCCCAAGCTGGCTTTGTCTAGCTGTGAAAGGCTGCTGACTTTCATTCAAAAAGCATAGGTGACTATGTTCTTGAATCAAAGAAAAGAAAGGATATGAATGAATGCTCCTTCGATGGAGTAGATGAATGACCGAATTAAGTAGCCAGTTGGTTTAATTACAGCTTTCAGTTTTCCCTCAGTTAATAAGCATTGAAACCATTCCACCTCTGGTCAAAAATAACAAGTAGGTGGTATTGTGTTTATGATTATATATCTGAAATCTATGAAGGGAAAAACAAATAGTAAATTCATTCTCTGGATTTTTCTTCTTATGGTTTACATGTGATCTACCTATTTTGCTAAAGTCTCACCGTTTCTAAACGGTGCTTTTTAGACCTTCAGCATCTGTAATGTGAGGAATGCTAAGTGCAAATGCAGATTCCTAGGCCGTGTTTTGACCGCCCCTGGATCAAAATATCTGCAAATAGAATTTGTATTAAAAAAAATTTCCGCAGGTGATTCTAGCATACACTAACTTGTTTGAAAACTACCCCTAGGCCTCACCACAGGCTCAAGAGATTTGCTGATCTCATCTTTTAAAAGACTCTAATCATCTTCTCTAGACTTCAGATACCTAGCATCCCCCCACCTCCTCCCCTTTCCTGTCCACCACCCCCAAGCACGTTACGAAAACAGGAAGCTTGCATACTCTTGGGTCCAGCTCAATGCAGGCAGGCTCTGAATAGCCCCTGGGTCCCCAGAAGAACATGAAGAAGGAGCTGCTGATTTGATTGGGCCTAAGAATTGCCCTTGACTCTTTGTGTTCAGACCTAGGAAATAGTAGTTCTGAGTCTGCTGAGACCCTAACAAGCATTAGAGGTAAAACATTTTCTATCTCTAGGAGAGGCTAGAGCAGCATGCAAACACCTTTGTGGATGCTAAGAAGAAAGCCAAGAAGGGAAAGAAGAGTGAGGATTAATAAAGGTAGTGACTGCCTTTTGCATCTTGTCATTCTCAATACCAACAGTCAATGACAGTTCTCGAATGAGTATAGGTCAACATGTGAATGAGTGATTGGGTGAATTTGTTTCATACTTTTTGGTGACCGAAAACAACAGTAGCAACCACAATTTCCTAATCCCTGAGATTGTTGCCCACTTGAAAAAGACACGTGGGTGCTTCATATTGGTCTTCAGTCAGAATGTCATCTGTAACTTTTAGTAATGTCTACAAGGACCACTGGTGGGAACCAATTCAATAGGCTTTAAAACTCCAGAGAGTAAAGCATGGAATTCCCTGGAAATGCTTTGTCATGAAGACACTGCTAGGAAGCAACTCTGGAGCTGTGTGGGTGCCTAATTCAGAGCCTCATAAACATAAAAGAGAAATAGTAAAACTGAGAAAAGCCAAGGTCAGAAAGCTGCCTTGAGCCAACACATTACTGCCCACCTGCTAAGTTCTAGGCTATTCTGCCCAACCTCAAGGACCCCGAGCTCTTTCCAGGTTCTAATTTGACCAGGCATTTATTAGGTTACAATAAAGGAGGAATGAAAGAAAACAGATTCTTTGGAGAGAATGGAAAACAATATTTCATGGGAAAAATGAGAAAATTAGCCAGAATAAAGACGTAATTTGCCACCAAGACCTCATAGTTTCTTCAAAGACATAATTCACCTGCTGAACCTATCCACAAATATTTTTGAAACTCAGAAACATGCAGCACATTCCCTATAAGAGGATATTACTGTGACTCGCTCAACCAGGGACCCTGTCCTGCTGGTGGACTGACACTATGATAGCTCCCAGTGTTCACCTCCTGGTATTCACACTCTGTGTAATCCCCTCCCCTTGAGAGTGAGAAGGCCAACAGAATACAGCAGAAGTGATGGGATGTCACCTCCATAATTATGTTGTAATCTCTGTCTTGCTAGATTTTCCATATTGCTTTCTCAGCTTGCATACTTTGATGAAAAAAGTGGCCACGCTGGAGAGGTCCACATGGCAAAGATTGGAGAGCAATCTCCAGCCAATAGCTAGGAAGGATCTGCAACCCTCAGTCAAACAGTCCTCTGGGAACTGAATTCTGCCAACAACCTGGATGAGCTTAGAAGTGGATCCTTCCCAGCTGAGCTTTCATATGAGACCACAGCTTCAGCTGGCAACTTTATTTCAGTCTTGTGAGGAACCCTAAAACAAAGGAATCAGCTAAGCTATGCCAAACTCTTGACCACAGAAACTGTGAGTTAATAAATGTATATCATTTTAAGCCACTAAATTTGGGGTAATTTGTTACACAGCAATAGATAACTAATGCAATCCTGATCCAAGCTGAGATATCGAGGAAAGAGTGTTTGGTTTTCACAGTTCTGAACAATTACTCTTGCTGCCCTTGCCTTGCTGGAGTCTGTGAAATAAGACACACTCTTCCAAGCTGCCTGTATCCAGCACATATATTACAACCTCTGCAGCCAAGGGGGTAGGGGGGTGGGGGAGGGGCGTGGTCTGAGAGGTGCCAAATGGGGAAGTCATTTAGTCCATGAAAAGATACTTACTGATTTGTTAAAACAGAAACTGGTATTAGCTTGTGTTCTAAAAAGCTTTTAAATCTCAGAGAAGAGGATGATAAATTGAGTGCTATGTCCACATTTTCAGTCAAAGGCTTTAGTTATAAGTAATTCCACATGCTGTAACCATCAGCAGTATACAAGGAGGTCGCCATATGAAATAAACCTTCATTTGTCTGAAGCCAGAATTTACATTTTCTTTAAGATGAGATTCACATCAACACACACACATGCACACACGCGCGTGCGCGCGACTGTTTTTGTGGGAGGATGGACTAACTGAACTCACTTTTCAATTGCATCAGCTTCTTTTTTAATGTAGTGATGAATGGATTCAATTAGATGAAAACCATACTTGTGTTGACATATCAGGAGTGTTATTTCTTCCCACAGATTTCATCATGCACAATGACTAAAGGCACTGCCTTTCTCTGCTGTCTTTCCAGGTTACACTTATAGGCAGCTCTCTTACCAGAAGAGTGTAGATGATTCTTAATGTGACACTGGCATAAAGGAAAAGAGAAATCCTCTGAGACACTGGTCAAGAGACAACAGGTTCTCTATTCTCTTTTTACTCTTCAGGTCTCCCTGGACTCAGCTGACCAATAGAGTATAAGACCTGAGTCACACAGGGCTTCTCTTTGTTAAATTTGTATATACCCTCAATGCAAAGTTCGGGGGTCTACAAGGCCATCTTTACCTCTGTTATCAACTGCAAGTTAGAGAGCCCCCAAGATCACCCTCGAGTTTGATAATTTGCTAGAAGGACTCATAAAACCCACTGAAAGCTGCTATACTCACAGTTACAGTTTATGACAGCACAGGGACACAGATTAAAAGCAGCTAAGGGAAGAGGTACATAGAGAAGGGTCCAGGAGAGTCCCAAGCATGGGACCTATAGCACAGGACACTAGTGGAGTTATGCAGACACTGTTTATTTCTCACAGGTACAATGTGTGACAATATGCATGAGCTACTGCCAACCAGACAAGCTCACATGAACCTTGGTGTCTAGAGGTTTTACTGGGGCTCAGTCACATAGATATGGCTGACTGCTCATGTGGACAACCTTATTCTCCAGAGGTCAAGTTCACGCCTCATGACCCAAGGACCCCTACTATAAATCACACTGCTAGCATAGACTATCTGGCATGGCCAAACGTCCCCAAGTTAAACAAATCAGGCAGGACATTCCAAGGTCTTAGAGGTTACCTCCCAGAAGCCAAGGGCAAAGGGCAGGCCTCTCTGGGGGAAAGGTTAATCCTTTACTGCATACCATACCAAAGCCTATGCAGACTTTCCTGTTCCAGTTGGCAGAATTTCCCTGCAACAGCTCTCCAAACTTACACCTCCCCTAATCTCTTCCGTCCTCAAGGACGGCACCAACAACCGCCCAGGTGATCAAGCCACTACCACCCTAATCCATGGAGTGTTTCTGGTGAGCGCAGCCGGGTAGGTGAGGGTAGCGTGGGCCGGGGACTGCCGGGTGCCGCCGGGATGCTGAACCCCGGCCCTCCTCCCCCGAGTAGGACCCCAAGCGAGCCCCACCCGACCCCTGAGCCTCCAGCCATGGCTCCTCTGCTCGCGAAGTATGCTTACCTGCAGAGCCTGGCCAAGAAGATCTGCTCCCGGCCCAGGCCCGAGCCACAGAAGCGCAAGTCGGCTGGCAAAACTCAAGTCTTAGAAGCTGCCGGACTCCTAAAAAAGGAGAGGAAGAAAGCACTGAAGAAATCCCAGGAGCGGGAGGAAAAGGCTGCAGAGGCCAAGGCCCGGGCCCCCGCGGAGAAGTCTCAGGTCCGGAAACCGGTGGCAGCCGAGGAGGAGGAGGCCTCCAGCTCCACCGGGGCCCCTGCGGACGGCCTGGACAAAGAGCCTCTTCACTTGCCTTGGACGTTCTGCGGCAGCGCCTGCCTGAAAAGATACCGGAGGCGCGGGGCCAGGGCAGCGCCAAGGAGCTGTCTCCCGCCGTTTTGGAGAAAAGACGTCGGAGGAAGCGGAAGAAGCGGAGGAAGCAGGAGCGCGACCGGAAGGAGAAGCAGCAGCGAGAGCTGAGGGCAAAGCGGAAGGCGCCCAGGGCCCCCGAGGCGCGGAGGACGCTGAGCGGGCCCTGAGGCGCCCCGCGAGGAGGCGCAGGGCCGGCCGGGGCTGCTCTTCAACAAGGTAGAGGCGACCGAAGAGAAGCCGTCCCGCAAGGCGCAGCGCAGGAAGGAGAAGAGGCAGAAGCGGAAGAGCAACCTGACGCCGCTAACAGGCAGGACCTAGGCAGCCGCTGAAGCGCCTGCGGGCGCGGCGGGCCCGGCTGGAGGAGCTGCGGGCCGCGGGCGCGGGCCAGGCCCGGCCCGGGAGCTTGAGGCAAAGATGCAGTGGACGAACCTGCTGGACAAGGCCGAGGGCGTGAAGATCCGCGACGACGAGCACCTGCTGCAGGAGGCCCCGAAGCGCAAGAAGAGGGGGGCGCAGCGCCAGCGCGCATGCGAGAAGCGCACGGCGCGTGTGGCGGAGAAGACGCAACAGCTGCGGGACCCGTGGCAGCAGAACCCGCGCGAGAACAAGGCGGCCAAGGCTGAGCGGCGCCTGGAGAAGACCTGCAAGAGGGGCCGCATCCTGCCCCAGGACCTGGAGCCGGCCGGCCTGGCCTGAGGGCCCGACCCCGACCCCGACTCCGACCCCGGCAGGCTCAGGCTCCCAGCGGAAATCGGACGCTGCCCCGCTGCCCTCACCGACTTTTCGGGGCTCAGGCCACACGTGCAGAAGAGCCTTCAGATCCGGGGAAGGGGTGACCCAGATCCGGGATCCAGCCTCCTCTGGTGAGGCCAGAACGCTCCCTGAAAATTCCGGGGTGGGGGACGAGGGAGTGGTGAGGAGGCAGTGGGCATGGGGAGGGGGTGGGTCTTCACTGGCCCCCTCCTCCTCTCCCAAGTTCACAGGAGCAGGAAGGGAATGGCCTGTGTGACTGCTGTGTCAGCCCCAAACTCTCTTGGAAAAGACAAAACCCAACCCCTGTAGCCAGAGCTGAAGGCAGTATTGACAGGCTTGGTAACTGGGAGAAGGCGGGGCCATCCTCAGGCTGCCTGGAATTGAATTATTCTAAATTTATTTGTAAGACGGATAAAAATTATCATTTAAGATAAACATGCACATTAAAAATCCTAAAATAACCACTAGAAGATAGAAACCGTGTTAGTAAACTAGAAAGAAGAAAAATGTAGTGGGGTGGACAGTGTCAGTCTAGGAGGAGGTGGGAGAGAAAGTAAAACCTACAACTAGGCCGGGGGAATGGAGGGTACACAGAGGCAGAGTTAAGTCCAACCCCACAGGCAGCCAGAAAGAATGCACGTCGACAAAACTCAGATGAATTTTATGGTATGTGGATTATATTTCCAAAAAACTGTTAATAAAATTCTTTTGACTAAACTCCAGTTAAGAAACAGATGGTAACCAAAAGGAAGCTGGTGTTGGCTGTATCATAAGATGAAGTCGACTTTAAGATAAAAGGCACTGCTAAGGAGGACTATCACCACGTAATGAAAAGGGGTTCAGATGTCCCGCCCAACCTCCCAGGAACCCTCACGCTGGAATCCATCTTGACTGGAGCATGCGTGCGCCACCCGGAAGGGCCCTGGGTTGGACCAAATATGGGCATGAGCAAGATGACTGGCCAGAGACAACCTGGAAACCAACCCCATCTCCGTAAAACCTGAGACGGTGAGCCACAAGGCAGAGCAGTTCTCCTGGGTTCCGTTACTCTGCCGCTATCCACTCCAGCGCCCCTTTTCAGTAAAGTCTTTTGTTTTTTCAGTACATGTGTCTCCTGGGACAATTCATTTCCGAGTGTTAGACAAGAGTCCACTCTCGGGCCCTGGAAGGGGTCCCCTCCAGTAAAGTAAACAAGCTCAGGCTATCCTGGGCTGTCCAGCCAGGGGGGCCCTGGAGGATGAGAGGCCACATGGAGGAGCGCGGAGCCAGCCCTGTGGAAAGACACCTGTGAGTGAGCTTGGTCTTCGGTTCGTGCGAGGGCTTTCTCCAGTTGCGGCAAGCGGGGGCCACTCTTCATCGCGGTGCGGGGACCGCTCTTCATCACGGTGCGCGGGCCTTTCTCTATCGCGGCCCCTCCCGTTGCGGGGCACAGGCTCCAGACGCGCAGGCTCAGCAATTGTGGCTCACGGGCCCAGCTGCTCCGTGGCATGTGGGATCTTCCCAGACCAGGGCTCGAACCCGTGTCCCCTGCATTAGCAGGCAGATTCTCAACCACTGCGCCACCAGGGAAGCCCCGATTCACAACTTTTAAAGGACATAATGGAGACTGACCTTCTGGGACACTGACTGCTAACTGGGAGAAGAATGAAGACTTTAATTCAAATGAGCTTGTTTGCACTTTCCTGGAGAAAAATCTTGGCTTGGATGACACCCAGTGTAATGTGGTTTATTTGGTTGGACATTTGGGTTGCTTCCATGTTCTGGCTGTTGTGGATCGTGCTGCGGTGAACATTGGGGTGCGTGTGTCCTTTTGAATTGTGGTCTTCTCCGGGTATATGCCCAGGGGTGGGACTGCTGGATCATATGGTGGCTCTATCTTCGGTTTTTTAAGGAACCTCCATTACATTCCCACCAACAGTGTAGGAGGGTTCCCTTTTCTCCGCACCCTCTCCAGCATTTGTTGTTTGTAGATTTTTTGATGATGGCCATTCTGACTGGTGTGAGGTGGTGCCTCGTTTTAGTTTTGATTTGCATTTCTCTAGTGGGTGATGTTGAGCATCTTTTCATGTGCCTATTGCCCGTCTGTGTGTCTTCTTTGGAGAAATGTCTATTTGGCTCTTCCACCCAGTTTTTGATTGGGTTTTTTTTTTTTTTGATGTTGAGCTGCATGAGCTGTTTGTATATTTTGGAGATTCATCCCTTGTTGGTCTAAGTCTACATTTTAAGGGAAGAGGTAGAAACCATCCTGGACTCCGGTCCAAGTAGTTATTTCTAATACATATCTGTTAGATATTAAACATAAGTTTGATCCCTCTTCCAAAAAAAAAAAAAAAAAAAGAAAAGGGGTTCAAATCACCTGGAAGGTAGAACAGTTGTGCACCAGGAACATAGCTTCAAATCTGTCTAGCAGAAACTGACACAACTACAAGGAGAAATCAATTCACAAGCCAAAGTGGGAGATTTTTAACATCTCTGTTAGGAATTGATAAACCAAGCAGACAAAATCAGATGGATATGGAAGGTTTGGATGAGAGCATTTATAAGCTTGATCTGTTGGACACACAGAACAGTGTATCTGAAAACAGTATGTACTTCAAGCACACATAGAACAGTGGTGAAAACCAACCATCTCCTAGTCCATAAAGCAAGTCATATTTCAAAGCGTCAGTGTCATACAAAGTATATGATCTGGCCACAGAACAATGAAAAAACTTGAGGTAATTGTTAAAGTTTCCTGTTTGGAAGCTTAGAAACACACTTCTAAATTACCTGTGAGTCAAAGAATCATCCCTAATGGATGTTAGTGAATATTTAGGACTGAAAGATAATGAAAATGCTATGCGTTAAAATTTGTGGGACACAGCTAAGGCAGTGCAAAAAGCGCTTTGTAGCCTTAAAAAAAAGAAATTCTCACCTGGACTATTGCCAGCTCATAACTCCTTATCTCCAGCCTTGCCACCTCACAGGCCAGTATCCACATAGTAAAGAATTCAAGTCATTCCTCCACTATTTAAACCCAACCTTCCCATCCCCCAAAGGTGTCCCTTCACATTTAGAATAAAAATCAATATTCCTCTTCCTAGCACACTGACCTCCCCTCATTCATCTCATATTTGTCTCTCTGCCCACTTTGCTCTGCCCACTCTGGTCTTTTTTCTCTTCCTCCAAGCTCATTCCCACGCTAGGGCCTTTGCACTGCCTGTTTTCTCTGCATTGAACCTCTGCCCTTAAACTTCCCCCAAGATTATCTTTCTTATTATTCAGATCTCAGCTTAAATGTCACTTTGTGGTGTCATCTTCCCTGGCTATTTAATCCAAGAGTCTCCCAGACACCCTCAAACTCACAACCCTTTCACAATGACATCCAACGCACTTAGCAACAGCTATTATTTTTCTGGTTTGTTTGTTCCCTGCCTCCCACCCATAAAAATATAATCTCCATGCAAGCAAGCACCAGTCTGCCTTTTTCATACCTGTATTACCTGCTCTTAGAAGAGAGTCTAACACATAGTAGGTACTCAATATTTGCCTGACAAATGAACGTATGCCCTTTCCTTGAAAGTCAACTGGTAACCACTGGTTTATTCAACAAGTATACGAGCACCTTCTCTACAATAGGCCAGACACAGGTAAGTCTAGGCAAAGCCCGCCCTCGAGAGCGTAAGAGAGCCTAACAGTAGTATCAGTAGAATAAATAGCGTTCATCTTTGTACCTTCCACAGCATCGAGACAGTCTTGGAGCTCACTAAAGAGTGAAAGGACAAAAGAGGACGCTGCTAAAATGGTATTAGAAATTCAGAGGGAGAAAAGAGTTCTTAAAAATGAAAGGATCCCACCTGAAGCTTAACACAATATTGTAAATCAACTATACTTCAATAAAAAAAATTTTTTTTAATGAAAGGATCAGGAAAGATTTCACATAGGATTTGTGATGATGGGAAACAAGAGGCTCGTCATTCTAAGTAATGGGAGCAGTACAAATAAGGCACAGAGGTAGGAAGGGATACCTCTGGGCAAGATTAAGTAGTTCCATTTGGAAGAAGTGTAGGGTGTATAAAGAGGAATTCTAGGAGATAAAGCTGGGAAGGTTGGTTGGGATCAGAATTGATATAAGTCCCTATAATTACAACTCTAGACAACGTGGAGCCTCTGAAAGTTTTTGAAAAAGGACTTAGCATGACTGAAACCGTGCCTTAAAAGGGTTGAACTCAGGCAAGATCAGCTTCATGAATATGCAGACTCTGCCATCACCAAGGACCCCGAGCACAGAAGGGCCCTGTGCTTGGTGTAATGTCCTGCTGCCATGGTGTTGAAAGTTTAAGTAATTTTGAATAAGGGGCCCTGCATTTTTCATCTTGCACTGGGACCTTCAAACTATGTGGCTGGTCCTGAGGTCAGGAGAGAGTGATTATGAATGATTAAAATAAGGGGGAGTCAGGAGGCAAGGAGACCAGATAAGAAATCATAATAATAGTTCAAGGAAAAGCTAATGAGGATATGAGGTGGGGAAGCCTTCCTAATCTTAGTAGATACTCTTAAGTATTTAGAGGTAATAAAGAAAGCCTTGGGTCATAGACCCAAAGATATTCTTCAAAACTCTCAGCTCCAAACTACACAGAATGATTCTTAATATGTAGGTCAGGAGGAAGTTGAAAGTTTATAGGAAGCCATTGGAAGTTTTTGAGCAGGGATTTTATATAAGATTTAATTTAACAAATATTTATTGAACACCTGCTATGTGCCAGGCATAGTGGTAGAATTAGAAACCTACTGGGTGCCAGAGATTAGTGTTACCAAGCGAAAGCTCACTGCCCAAGGCACACAGAAGCCAATACTCTGGCACTGGCTTTTGAGAAAAGAAAGAGCTTTATTGCGAGGTCGACCTGCAGAGCTCAAATCTGTCTCCCAGATCCAAGGTTCAGGGCGAAATTTAAGGAATTAGGAGAATTTCAAACCTGGAAGCTGATTGGCTAATCTTGAATCAGTCCATATATGGTAACCAAGCTACTCTTGCTGCTGGAAGCTGGATTTTCCTCACTGAAGGAGTTCTTGCTTTGTAAAGACCTCTGGTGGCAACATTTCTATTCTTTGAATTCCGTAGACTGAAGATCCTTGGTTCCGGGGTCATCCTGGAGACACAGGTTTCCGTGTTGCACATGCACAGTGATGTCTCTGCAAAATAACTTCAGGTTTTATTAATCAACAGCCTGTTTTTAAAAAGCAAAATCATTTTAAGCTGGTCCATGTTTTACATGCTATTTCATAACAGTCCCCGCCATAAACACTGCCAGAGTAGGAAGAATTCTGTATACAGATATTTTTCAGTTATGGTCACCACATAATTTGATCACTGTATAAAGTGTTACACTGAAAGAAAATGTAATGGTTTGCGGGGAGGAAATGGGAGAGCATCTTTCTGCTCTTAAGAAGGCTTTGAGGACATTTTAGAAAGAACCTGGGGTGGTAGGTGAAGAACTGGCTCCAAAATGAACTTAAACCTCATGTCAAGCAATGCACCATTTCAAAATGCAGTGCTAGCTTCCGAGATTTTCGAATCAGATCAGCAAATCTCCATTACAAAGAACAACTGCAGATTTTCTTTTCTAAGACTAAATGCCTCACCAATACATTCTAACTGGCTTTTTCTTTGGTTTATTCTGCTTACCCCAAGTCAGCGTTCAAGGCTGTTGGTTTATATAACCTGGAAAACAAATCTAATGGAAACCATTAGGTTGTCATCAAGGGAGAGCTGGATAAGAAGCTCTTGAACTTGTTTCACCCTCTCAAAGGGCAGGACTTATTTTTCTTACCATGCAAACAGTAGATTGGGGAGAAAGCAGAGAGCGATGCAAACACAGACGTGGCTGCTCTCTGAGATTTTTCCTCTCCTCAGAAAGCAAAGTGAACACACATGGCTCTTGGTACTGTTCACCTGCTTTGTTCCTTCCTGTCCTCTTCCCTTATGGGAAGAAAGTCTTTTAACATAATCACGCATCACAATTAAGGCTTTCAGGGTAATGGGTATTAGCAAGAGAGAGGTGAATCTGTCTAGTAGGTGCCTCGTTCTGAGGAATACAAAGATCCACTGTTATTTTCCCAAGATGCAGTGACCTCAGACCAAAGGGGCACAGAGAGTCCTGGGCTTGGCCAACCATGGTAGCAGCTGGTTGGAACCAGAATCTTGGGAGGTGGAGTGGGAGGTCGGGGAGAAGGCAGAGGAGCAGAGAAGGAAGAAGTGGGGGAAACGTGGAAGGGCTCTCTGGGCTCCAACCCAACGTGTAATGTATGTATGTTACACCTTTGGTTAACCCCCTGGGATGACAGGAATTGGTTCTGAGGGAGACCCAGGCCTCCCTGGCACAGAGCTGGTCCTACATGCCCCTATAACTGGGGCTCTGCAGAGCATCATGACCCCCAGTTATACAAATTTCATAACAGGAAGTCTTCCCAGCCTCTACGTCTTTACATATGCTATTCCTCAGCCCCCAATTCTCTTGCTTTGTATTGACAGCCATTGAATCATCCTTAAGACCCAACTGGCACTTTATCTCCTCTTGGGAGCTTTCCCTGACCTCTAGAGACAGTGAGGCTCCCCTGTTCTAAGCTGCCAGGATACCTCATTGCACTTCCTGGGCATCTCTAACATGTTGTACAGTCACCGTTGCCTGTATAATTGTCTCCTTCGCTAGATTGTGAATTGCTCAAAGGCTGACTGGGTCTCGCTAATCTTACATCCATACTAGCTCGGTGGCTAACACAGTGCATAACAGGTGTTTCATTAGTGTTTAGTAAATGAAAAAAAAAAAAAGCCAAGAATAAAGGATCAGTTTTTGTGAGGCAAATGTGTTACCCATTTGGCCAGATGTGCCCAGTGAAGGAAGTCTTTGAGGGACCTAAAAGTCATACATTTCATAGTGTCCTGTGAAATTCAAGATAAAGGAAGCCACCCTGCTGAACCTAAGAGCATACCTGGTCGATTCTCCCCTCTAGGGAGCCCCAAGGAAGGAAGATCATTATGAACTGCCATGAAAAATGGGAATCGTGTCGAATGGGTTCATTTGACTGCCCAGGAAATCTTATCATCCATTCGCAATCTATAGTATTAGAGTTTTGTGTGCTCTTTTCTGATGATCAATTTTCTACCTGTCAACTTAGAAAGGGCCGGCAAAAGGCAGAGATAATCCTTCTTGGTCTGACTGAAAGTATTTCCACAAGTGTCTAAAGACAAAATAACCTACGCATCTAGACTCATAGCTACGTGAAGGTAACTATTAGGAAGTTGTGCCAGGTGCTGCATTGGCATGGCCTTTTCTCCAGTGCCTTATACATTAATTTTAAAAGGTTCTTGACATTTCTGTAGAACTGATATAATCATTTTCAGAGAAAGGTGCCTGTCCTAAGAATGGGTGTATTTTATTTTTGATCTAAGTGATATGAGTTAGAATTATTATTCTACCCAAAAAAGACATGGCAATAAGCTGAACAATCCTTATCTATAAAACTTTTTCCACATTTCAAAATATTTTCATATATAGTATCTCCTTGACATTCACCAATAATCCTATGGAAGTAGCCCGACCAGGGGGTTATTACTTAAACATTAAGAAAAGGGAATTGGGGGGCTTCCCTGGTGGCACAGTGGTTGAGAATCTGCCTGCCAATGCAGGGGACACAGGTTCGAGCCCTGGTCTGGCAAGATCCCACATGCCACGGAGCAACTAGGCCCGAGAGCCACAACTACTGAACCTGTGCTCTAGAGCCCGCGAGCCACAACTACGGAAGCCTGCGCACCTAGAGCCCGTGCTCTGCAACGAGAAAAGCCACCGAAATGAGAAGCCCACGCACTGCAACGAAGAGTAGCCCCCGCTCACCAGAACTAGAGAAAGCCCACGCGCAGCAACGAAGACCCAACGCAGCCAAAAATAAATAAATAAAATAAATAAATTAGTTTAAAAAAAAAAGTTCCCCTGGTTTTTGCCTAAAAGATAAATGCTGACATTTCCAGATGAGAGATTAACGTGTAGCACGAGGATCTAACTCACTGCACCAAATATTTTGGCTTCTCCCCATGGTGGGTTTGATTTTTCCTACTCCTTGAAGTGAGGTGTAGCTGAGTGATTCGCTCTGGTGGGCTGAAGTTTTGGAGTCCAGTGCACAAGTGGAGACACTCTTTCCCTCTGCCATTTAGGTGGTGGGTACGCCATCAGCCTCAGTCCCAGAGTAAAGCCAATGAGGAGCAGAGCCCCCAGCTGACACATAATGGACCCAGGCAGGGAATAAACCTTTGTTTAATTGAGGTGTATTGTTACCACAGCACAACCTGACTTACCCTGCCTGATACACTCCATGCAAGGGCTTACATGCAATGACCTTATGGAAATGACCAAAGAACCATAAAAATGGGGGCAGTTGTATCTCTCTGGAAGTTAAGGAAGAGTGCCATCCATAAGCCGTCAGTTTGGAGAAATTTCAACAAGATAAAATACGTTTAAGGAAGGATAACAAGGGATGACTCAATACTCCTTTAAATAAATTAGTAACCTAGAAATGTTTACTTTTTCATGCTAAATAGGGACATGGTGAGGAGGCCCCCCTCACCAAAAATAATAATAATAATAATACTCCCCAACTTTTGGGTTTGGAGAAGAAAGTACCTTAATAGTTGCTGGTGGGGCATGCTGTGATAAGCCCTAGCTTTGTTCCAGAAGGTACCATTCTGCTCTCCCTAAGATAACACACAATATGCACCCACATGAAGAGCAATCTAGAGCCACCTCCCCAGGTGGAGGTGGTGGCATGTGGTGACTCAGAAATGCTGTGCCGAATCTGATAGAGCACTGAATGACTGGCACAGGGACCCGCCAACCAGCATTCATGTGGCCCCTGTAAGGAAGATGCTATCTCCTGAAGCAAAACTTTGAAGCATGAAAGCAGAAACATATTTGGCATATCTCTGTTGGCTTTTATTTTTTATTTTATTTATTTATTTTTATTTATTTATTTATTTATTTATTGGCTGCATTGGGTCTTCATTGCTGTGCACGGGCTTTCTCTAGTTGTGGTGAGCGGGAGCTACTCTTCATGGCAGTGCGTGGGCTTCTCATTGCAGTGGCTTCTCTTGTTGTGGAGCACGGGTTCTAGGCGCATGGGCTTCAGTAGTTGTGGCTTGAGGGTTCTAGAGCACAGGCTCAGTAGTTGTGGCGCATAGGCTTAGTGGCTCCGTGGCATGTGGGATCTTCCCCGACCAGGGCTTGAACCCGTGTCCCCTGCATTGGCAGGCAGATTCTTAACCACTGCGCCACCAGGGAAGTCCCTCTGTTGGCTTTTAAATCACAGAGAATAAAAACAGCACTGATACTATGTGAATTGTGAATTCACATTCTGGGTAAAAATGATGTCAGAGTGAAAGGGGACACATTCAGACTGAGAGGGTATGCCCATCGCACGGCAAGTGGAGGGGGGATAAGTGGTGGAGTGTCTCAGGTCATGGAAAGGGCAAACAAGGATTTGAAACCAGAAAATCAGGAAGCCATTCTTACCTCCCCCATTTAGCAGCTAAGTTACCTTGGCCAAGATTCTTGTTAAAGCTCAGGTTCTTGATCAATGAAGATAATAATCCCTACAATTGAGCACTGCTGTGAAGGTAAAACAAGGTCATATGTGGGCAGAAGCGCTTTGTAAATTATGAAGTTCTGGTACAAGTGGTAATTGTTTATCTTTGGGCAGGACTGAGCGTTATAAAGTCATTTCTTAAACAGCTAGAAGCTGCCTCCTCTATCTCCCTAAGTCTCCTATTTCAGTTCCTCATAGTTAGTTGACATGTTAAATATTTGAGTGATAGGAAAGAAGGAAGGAGGGAGGGAGGGAGGGCAGGAAAAGATAGAAAAAAAGAAGGAATCCTCATTTTGCCCATTGGGATCATACAAAATTAGTTTAATTCTTCTCTCAGATAAATATTTACTTAAAAAATGTGTTTCCTACTTTATTCCAAAAAGGATATAAGGGATCTTATAAGGAAAACTAAAATACAATAAAAGAGCACAAATTTTAAATAGTGCAGAAGAAAAAAGACTACAAGGAAAAGGGATAGGAAAGAGCTTGGAGTGAGGCGGTCCTCAGTCTGGCTATGGTGAACCACCTACTGGTTCTAAGCTTTGCAGCATCCAACACAAGAAAAGAAACATGATCATATATATAGTTCCCAACATCCATGAGGCAAAAAACAGAGCTGTCATTCAAGAGAAGTACTGATCTTCTTCGTAGTGAAGATAAGCATTTTTCCAAGAAGACACCATGGAAGGAAAGCATGACACCCTCAGCCCTGCTCTTCAACCAACAGAATAAGAAGCTTCCTAGGGATGGGTCCATGAAGACCCCTATATAGGCTGAAGGCATCAAATCAAGAAGCAACTCAGCAAAGTTAACTTTGCCCGCTGTCAGAACAGTGCAGCCCACCTTCCTGGGTCTCTGTGATCTAGTTTGACTCAAGGATATATGATAGATTATCTAGAAGAGGAAAAAATCAGCATGTCCTTCAAGCAACGATCCCCAATATCATTCAAGTCCCCACAAACGATTGGCTCTGCCAAAGGGTATGTAAAACAAATAGTGTTTAAATGATCATAAGCACAATCCTATATGACCAAGAACTCTTGGTGCAA
This sequence comes from Balaenoptera acutorostrata, assembly GCF_949987535.1. Taxonomy (NCBI): domain Eukaryota; kingdom Metazoa; phylum Chordata; class Mammalia; order Artiodactyla; family Balaenopteridae; genus Balaenoptera; species Balaenoptera acutorostrata. The sequence goes on along the minus strand of NC_080069.1, from coordinate 101,669,477 downwards.
CATGGAGGAAAAACATGGAATTGTGAATACAAATCTCAACTTACTTGTCAGATAAAATCAAAACCACAGGATAGAGTTTCCTGTCATGTGAGTGGGACTATTTGACAGAGGTCCCTCTGAGGCTGATGGAGTCAAGGGCACCCATTCCACCTTTATTTCTGCCATAGAGTTTTAGCCACAGGATAAAAACAAAGATAAAAAGCCTAAAGTTAGAAATATGCAGAGATGAATGCCCTGAAATGCAAATTATTCACAAGCATATGACATAATAAAATATTTTCCCAGAAAAGCAAATGCATAGGTTCCTTACCTTTCTAGAAGAGAAGTCACAGAGAAGAACCCCCCTTCCCCCCAGGAGTGTACCAGGGCTAACAAGTGCACCCAGTTTTTTCATGACATAGTTGGCCCACTACATTGATGGTTGGCCCTCCCCTGTGCATGGTTCCCCAACTTATATCAAGGCAAGCTTTGTGAGCCAACAGAAAGCATTTTCATGATTTCCTGACGGGAAATAAAGCTGAAGCTTGTGAAAGATCAGATGGGCTGTCATTAAATGGGAGAGATAGCTAAAAAGGAAGCCTCATCACTAGAGAGAGGAATCAGATCATGAAACTGTCAAGGGGAAGGACTGGGAGCACCATTTTTCAGGGGGACACAGTGGGGGAAAAAGAATGATAATAAAAATAACTGCTAATCATTGATTGAGCACATTTTCTATGGTAGACACTGAGCGAACCCCTCCTCGGGCATGACCTCAATTAAAGCCAAAATTAACTCTAGGAAGTAGATACTGTACTCTGATTCTCTCCACTTTACAGAGGATGCAGTGGAGGATGAGAGAAGTTAAAGCACCCTTTCAGCAGCTGGGTGAGGGGTGCAGGAGGGCAGATGGACTGATAGTGCTGTGACTTTCCTCCGGGGACCATGGCATCCCTCTGCAGACAACTACAAAAGCCACCAGCAGAGGACTGGTCAGGGGATCTCTTCAGAGAGTTGACAGCATTCACTTCTCCAAGTAAGTTGGATTTAGATGCTGGAGTGCTTTGAATACCGTTTATTCTCTAGGTTATGGTATTCTCAGCAAGGATGATGTCATCCCCAAGGGGACCAAATTTGGTTCTTGGGATCTGTAGTGGGTTAAACATCATCTCCCAAAATTCATGTCCACCTAGAACCTCAGAATATTTCCTTATTAGAAATAGGGTCTTTGCAGATATAATTCAGGTAAGGCATGAGATGAGATCATTCTGGATGAGGGTGGACTCTAATCCAATGAGAGTGCCCTTATAAGAGATAGAAGAGGACAGACACAGAGAGAGGAAGGCCACGTGAAGACTCAGGCAGAGATTGCAGTTATGCAGCCACAAGCCAGGGCATGCTTGGGGCTACCAGAGCTGAAGCAGACAGGAAGGAGTCTCCTCTAGATCCTCAGGAGGAACACGGCCCTGTCAACACTTGGATTTTGGACTTCTAGTCTTCAGATCCATAAAAGAATAAATCTGTGTTAAGTCACCAAGTTTACGGTACTTTGTTATGGCAGTCCTGGGAAATTAATATAGGTGAAAAAATCTTACTCTTTTTATGTATAAAACACACACATAGATATAGCTGTAGATATAGATATAGATGGTAAGTATACATATATTTTTATATTTACATAAACATAATTAGATTATGTTTATGGTATTAAATTTTCACGGAAGGAGGAGATGAGGAAAAAAATGTCTGAAAAAGCTCCTTATTGGGTTATAATGAATAAACGGTTGAGAAACACTGCTCTAGACTGTGAAGATTTTGAGGGACGCTGGGGGAACAGGGAGAATGTTTTAGTCAGAGGCTACTTTTTACTGCTATTAAAATTGTTCTTGTTCTTGTCATTTAAACGAAATAGTCCCAATTGTTTCTTCTTCCATTCTAGCCCAGATGCAATTATTACAATTTCCAGAAAATTTGTTCTGCTGGCTATTTGCAATAGGATTTGTTCCCAAATGAGGCAGAACAATCACCTGTAATTCTCAGTTGTGTCCCCTGTAACACATTCTCTTGCTGTCACAGGAGTCGTAAGGCAGTGCTGGTGTTTCTGGACTCTACTTTCTTTCTCTAGAATTTCCAGTTTTACCTCACAACTTCCATGTTGTGAAGATTGAACGTGGAAGATTAACGGTAGTTGGTAATTTCTCCATTAGATTTGCTTTTTTCCTGACGTTTCTAGTATGGCTAAAAGGAAATTGTAAATGGTTGCCCATTATACTGACCTTCAATGAAACCCACGGAATTAGATCATAGTCCTATGAAGACTATTCCATGAACTGCCTGTTCCATCCTGACATGGGTCTCAGAGAGAAAGAGAGAATCTGGAGATGGCTGGTGTAGCTCCAACTTTGCCTGGAATATGGAGAGAAGCCAGTTGGCAGTTGATGCAGAATGGAGGTCTCTAGGGACTTTCCCAAAGCTAAGCAACCCTGAGCAGTTAATGTGCGTGACTGAAGTCTCCAAATCCTTCAGACTGACTCACAGTGAATGTGATGATGTTGGCCTGGTAGATTTTGAGAGCAGGCATGACCCGCTTACTTCCACTGCAGTAGAAGTCTTAATTATCACGACTCCTCTGGAATGTTTCATTTTAAATAGAACTGCCTCTGGGTGTGGGTAGGTAGAGTTACAGGATGTTAAATATGCCTTTCCCTCTCCTTGCAGCTGAGTACAGTAGGACAAGACCACCTATGTAGGATGAGCTTAGAAACGTGAGGCAGGCTCTGCAGTCCTTCACTCCTCACACTGGGACAGGTTTAGGGATTTGTCACAGAGATTGGGAAGTGGGGAGTTTTTTAAGAAAAAGACTTGGTGTGCTGTGGCATTTCCCCTCCGTTCCCACTGGGAAATGGGAAGGAAGGGGGAAGTGGTTCTCACCTAAAGCCATAGGAGGACGGGTTTCAAGTCTCAGAGTTTGATAGATATACTCTGGTGATTGGAAGACAGAGTCTGGAGCTGACCTATACCTGAAATTGTCAAAATGTGAGAGGCTGGCTGGCTGGAGAGGCCATTGGTGGTTCAGTTAAGAGGGCTGCATTGCAATTGGCCCACACTTGAAGAGTGTGGAGGGGCAAAGATGCATGCGTGCATCGTAGGTGTTAGATATGGATCCCTCAGAAGGGAAGAAGGTTAGGTGATCCCACCAGAAGGGGTGTGGAGGGAGCCACCGAGGGTCAGGGACTGTCCAGGAAAGTGCCACACCAGGTAACCAAAATAGGAGGGCCCCAGGAAGGATAGCTCCAAGGAACCCAAGAGAAAGCCCTATAGAGGAGGAACTGGCCTTTGTCCACTGGCCCCGCCCAGAGGGCACCAATGTAGATTACAAGTACATTGTAATCTACCTTGTAAGTCAAGGCAGGCATCTTCTGCCTCTTCCTCTCCCTCTCTAGCCCTAACCCTGGAGAAGCCAAAGCCGCAGAGTCGAGGAGAAAGAGTAGAAGAGTGAGGAATAGTGAAGAATCCAACCACGCCTCCTTCCCCACTGCTAGTCTCTACCTGACAAGGGTCCACACTGTGGGAGAGGAGAGACTTTAAATTGGATGGAAGATTGAAGTTTGCTATTCAACCAGACTGGACTTACTAATTAGACAACGTGTTAACCTGCGAGTGAGTGATTGGAAAAGCTATGGGAACTGCCCAGACTTTCATCACGGGGAAGGGAAAGACAAGTCAACAGAGAAGTTTAGAGAAAAAGTAAAGTCCTGGGCTTCCCTGGTGGCACAGTGGTTGAGAATCTACCTGCCAATGCAGGGGACATGGGTTCGAGCCCTGGTCCGGGAAGATCCCACATGCTGCAGAGCAACTAAGCCCATGCGCCACAACTACTGAGCCTGCGCTCTAGAGCCCACGAGCTACAACTACTGAGCCAGAGTGCCAAAACTACGGAAGCCCACGCACCTAGAGCCCATGCTCCACAACAAGAGAAGCCACCTCTATGAGAAGCCCGCGCACTGCAACAAAGAGTAGCCCCTGCTCGCCGCAGCTAGAGAAAGCTGGCGTGCGGCAACAAAGACCCAATGCAGCCATAAATTTATTTATTTATTTATTTATTTATTTATTTATTTATTTATTAAAAAAAAGTAAAGTCCTGCTTATTCAATAAGCTGGTCACTTGATGCCTTTTGGAATAGAACTGCATCTAAAAGGTTTATCGGGTTAAGCTAGCCCATAAAATATATCATCAAATACTAAATGAATTAACCTCATTTAGTTATATAGGCAACATTATCCAGCTGCCTCAATAGTTTTAGAACAGTGGAATTTTAGTAAATAAAAATACTATTTATATTTGAATTCATAATTGATGCACATTACAAAGGTAGAGAGACTGTAGATGACTCTGAGAAATCCTAAGCAAGCTCAGTATGCAAATACATTCAACATGCCCACAACTACTGATGCCTTATTTCTTAACCTGGAGAGGCATTGAGGCCTTGGATGACTTACATCTATGTGCTGTCTCCTGGAGACACCCAAGGGTGCTTGGAAGGGGCCACTATTTCTCTTTCAGTCCTGAAATTATTTTCATAACCATTCTCCTCCTCCTCTGACCTGGGAGGGTCATGCTCACCTTCTGGGGCTCTGATCTGTTCTCTACCTGCAACATCCTGGTCTTAGGAGCAGGTGAGTACCAGGACTACGAAGGCAGAGGGCACAACGGACAGCAATACACAAACTTTTTGGCTTTGGGGGAACATATTCTGCTGCATACTCTTTAGCTATTTCAACTGGCCAAAGAGTATTTTATCCTAATTCCATCCTCAAGTAGCTCTTTGTAACGCACAGTATTCCAACACATGCCTTGGAGTCCAAGTTCTCTATGTTGCAAATGGACGTAACGCTACTTTCGTCATCCAAGGCTCTCAGGTTCTTGTCTTGGCCAAACCAAAAAGTAGCTCATCTCCACACCCTTGCTACCAGGTTTTTATGAAAGCAAGTCTCAGATCAAATTCTGCCACATGTACAGATACCAACTAAACAAACTTTAATAGTAAGTAAGCACAAAACAGATCATATAACCTCTTTTGGTTTTTAGATGCTCTGATTCCACCTTGCATGGAACATTAACCAGAGGCAGATGTCACAGTGTTCCAGAGGCAGTATTCTGTCACCCTAATTGTCCACAGAAAGCAACCAGAATCATTCCACTCTGCAGCAACATAGAACTACTTAAGGACCAAACCTCAGGTGCCATCCCCAAGAGATCAGGTTGTAAGACTTGCAAGGGTGGCAACCATCTCTAAAGTATGCTAGCCAACTCACATAGCTGGAGACCCTTTAATTTCACTAAGAAGAGCCTACTTCTAACATCTGTCATGCAGATTAACAAGACATAAATTTCATCCATGAAAACTCATTTCTGACATTCATTATGTTAACTAATAAAGTCTCTGGTGGTGATTGAGATATAGACAACTTAAATGCTGTAGCAGCTGCCTTTAGGGCCTGGCCTCTCTGATTAAGTGCTAGCTGATCACTCCTGGGGTGTGAATTGTTGATTAGGGTGACTGACAGCCCCTAGAGAGCAGCTCAGAGTAACACACACACACACACACAAACATATTCACACACATTCACACACACACACCTCTATGCTGAAGTAATTTAAAGCAGATTACAAACATCAAAACAATATACGAATAGGAAAAAACATCTGCCCAAAAGTAACTCTTTTGGTATTGCTATAATTGCCATTCATGACATTAAGTAGAAAACTGATTTAAATAATATAGAAATAATGAAATGTGTTGATTTTATTCTTACAAAACTCTACCTTTTCATTTTTTAATTTGGGAAACGTTAAAAAGCATGAATTTGTTAAAAATCAACCACAATCCTACACAGAACTTAAGTTAAAGGAACTTAATCCTTTTTCTACGTACTCACACACAGACACACACTTTATTTTATAAAATTGGGTGATCCTGAATATTATACCATGAGCATTTTCATTTGTCATTAAGTATATTTTCAAAAACTTGAATTCAGATGGCTACATATTCTTGTGTCGTATAGCTACACCATAATTTGGTAAACTAATCCCCTATAATTTGTGATTATTTTAGGTTGTTTCTGATCTTTTACTAACATAAACAATTTTGTACCTACCACTCAGCAGGACACAGTTTGCACACTTACATTGGGAAATTTCAGCAGAGTTTAATAAAGGTACGATTTACAAAGTCAAGGGGAGGATTTAGGAAAAGCAACCAGTGGATGGTGCGCTACCTGGTGCCTTGAAATGCTGGGCGGCTGTTACCTGATGGAGAGTGAGCACATGCCAGAAACTAGAGAGAACATATGAAGAGAGCTGCCAGACAGGAGCTGCAGCCCACAGTAGGGCTACAGCCCATATACAGTAACCTGACAGGGAGGGAGCTGCTTAAAAAACCATCACCTCACTCCAATTCCCCTGCCTGTGCCTTCCACTGGCACAGCCCAACCAGAAGCCAGAGGGCAAAGAAGCCCACTGATGTAGTCAGCCTCCTGGCATGGAGCACGGTAAAGGATGGAGAGGCAAGAAGAAGGCAGGAGGGGCAAGAATGCCACAACCATGAGAAATAGTTTTCATTTTCATGCAAAAGTCCACCAAAACATATATGTTGAAAGAAAGAAAGATAAGATAAATAACTTCAGCATTAAGAAACACTATCAGTGATATAGGAAGTGGGGAGAAGTACCTTCTCTTCGGGACAGGCTTAAAGGACCCAGCTGCCTGATGTTCTGATGAATCAAGCTACCACTGAATTCTGACGCAGGACTGAGGAGGCTGAATCCCCAAGGGTCTGGCAGGGAGGAGGTACTGATATCTGGCAGGGATTCTCATTTGTCTGGGTGGATCGATGAGGTGAAAGTCCACTTCAAGAATCTTTTCATAATAACAGTTTCCATATTTCTAACCCTCACTACCTGCCAGGTCCTGTGTTAAGAGCCTTAAACACATCATCTCATTTAACACTCTTAATAAGACCTGAACTGCTTTATGAAGGAATAAACAGTGGAAATGTGGTGAACAAAGATTGCAGCACCCCAGGGAATGTCTGTCAAGAATTAGAGGAAGAAGGAAACCATCTAAGAGTACTGCCTGGGTTATACAATCACTTAAAATAACAATAATAATAAGCATTAGTCACTTTTAGAGGTTGCTAGGATATCAACTCTATTCTGAAAGTTGATAAAAGGCAAGAATTGAGCATTTATCTTGATTTTCCTCTATGACTATATTTCAGGATAACCAAATAGTTGATGAGTAAGTTGTTCTTTATAGGATAACTTCAGATAATACGTGCAGAAGGCATGATAGAATTTAAAAGACCACTTTGCAACCCCTAATGAAAGAATGCATCTAGACAACAATCATTGGTGGATGTTAAATCATTGAGTTGACGGGAAATTTTTAATGGATGGATCAGACTGACAACTCTTAAACCTACTGATCGTCTTAGCATCACACAAAAACGGAAAAGAATGGAACATGGCATGCATCAATGTGAGGTATAGGTAGTATACAGCAAAATGTATAAATTATTCTTGCCAAAATAACTGAACCTGAATCTAATCAAGTCTCCAGACATAGCTACAGGTCTAGAGAAAGTATGGGAGGTAGAGGGATAGAAAAACAAGTTAAACTCCACAAGAAGCAACTAGCCAAGTCCAGAATGGAGGAAATTCTGCAGGAGAAATGACCATATGACTTCCACAAATGAGCAGTCTGACAAAGGGGGTGGAGGGGAATTGTTGTAGATTGAAAGAGAGTTAAGAAAGCAACTGCTACTAATTTTTTCAATTTACAGCCTTTTGCAACCGTTACCTTCCCTATGAAAATTCTCTTTTCCAAGGTGACCTAGCCTACCTTGAAGCAGGACTCAACACTTCATCCCAGCCTGCCTGCAGCAACAAATACCTTCCACAACCCACAGTGAGCAATATAAACTTTACCAAAGATTTTACTGATGTGCTGGAGAGAGGCTTTCACTCCCCACTGGTCACCATCCTACACATGCTTCCTCCCAAAAATCTTTCCCGTTGACTGCCCTCTGTTTGGTCTCTAGCTTTCTTCTAGAATCCCAGAATGCCAAAGGTTATTATTCCCAGGAAGACTTGCTTTCAGCAAACAAAAGAATGTTCAACCACAGCCATTCAATGGGAAAGTTATAAATTACAAGTAATTTTTCCTATCTCACAGCTAATGTCACCAATTACTTAGACTGCTACACAAACAATGTATTTTCCATTTTTCTCACTTTCCTAGACAAACATTTGAATTTCTTCCAGTTTAGGTATATCTGTCTTCATGTATGGAACCCAGAACCAAATGTAAAATCCTGGTGTGAGCTGAAAAAAATAGAAAGGGGCCCTAATCTCTGTTACTCTAATAAATTTACTGATGTAGCCTAGGACCCCAAAATTTTGTATAGGGATTGCTTCTCATCAGTTATTTATGTTGAGATTCCTGGCAAATTCTTTTCACACATGCTTCTGTTAAAGTACGTCTTTCCCCCATCCTACACTTGTGCCGCTATTTTCAGACTCAAGGGTTATGTACAAGTTCTCCCTATTAAATATAATTTTAACAGACTAGTCTATCAAATTACCTTTTCTCCATTAATCAACATTCCTGATGAGTTCTACTGATCACCACATTATTTTCGAAGTGTTCCCAAGTAAAATAGTTGAGTGGCCTTCAATTTTTCCAAGGATCATGCCATGCTCCTATTCTATAATTTCTGTAACCTACCATTTTTCTCTCCTGAAATCAGAGACTGTGCAAGGGGTACAGGTGATATATACTTAAGAGTGTCACATATAAGGAGGGACCACATACATGGTAGATACTGTAAATTTGAGCATTAAATATTGTAAAAATTGTTCTGGCAGAAGGCCATAAAGTGTCCTATTCTTTAAAAATTATATTGTGATAATTTTCCAACAGGTGGAAGCAAAGTATCTTGAGGAAGAGGTGCCTTTTGCTAAATCACACAAAGGCTCCATATGGGCCAGTGGTGGCTTGCTGAAAATTGTGTTAACTCATGCTATAGACTAAACATTTGTGTTCCCCCAAAATTCTATGTTGAAACGTAATCCCCAATATGAGGGTATTTGGAGGCAAGGCTTCTGGGAGGTGATTAGGTAATGAGGGTAGAGCCTCATGAAAGGGATTAATACCCTTATAAAAGAGACTCCAGAGAGTTCTTTGTCCCCTTCTGCCATGTGAGGACACAGTGAAAATAGCCATCTATGAACTAGGAAGAGGGTCCTCACCAGACACGCAATCTGCTGGCATCTTCATCTTGGATTCCCAGCCTCTAGAACTGTGAGAAATAATTTTTTGTTGTTTGTAAGCCACTCAGTCTCTGGTATTTTGTTATAGCATCCCAAATGGACTAGGACAACTCAACTCCAATCTGCTGGCCAACACCAATTTTCTATAACTACTCATAGGTTATTGACAACAGCTTCATACAGTTCTAGCTCTTTTAATCTCTGGAATATAGTTCATCTGGGCCTGGTTCTCCCTGTTTCCTTAACCGGTATTTGGTTGCAATTCCCTTCTACATGCTCTTTGTTCTACCCTTTCCAGTTGGAATACCATATCCTTAAAAGAGAGAGGATGGAGGAACAGATCGGAATCATTCTGCCTTCTTTGTCAACAGCCTCAGGGCCAAGCTGTGACCCTATCACTCTCCTCCTTTTATGCACCCTGGGGTCTCCTCCTCCCAAGCTTCCTATCCCCACTCTCCTCCCAAGTGTGGTTTATTTCCTCCAGTATTATTTGCCCATTGCCCGGGGCTTCCTCTCTGATCCCATGTCACTGCCATTGATTTAGCTTCTGTTCTCACACCTGCCTCTCTGCTACTTGTTCTCATCAACTTAATGTGATTATCAAGTTCTTCCTCCTTTTTTGAACCAATGATCTCTCTTACTGGGTCCACTTTCCTTTCCCTACATCACCAAAGTATAAATCCTTTCTGAGTCAGTTTCCTGTTCCCCCCATTCAGTCCGTCAGGACTGTGCCCCAGCTGGCCTGTGACTTGCTCCTGGAAGCCTCCTTCCTCCTGAGGCTATAAAAGCTTCCCCTGAGGCAAAGCCGCCACTACACCTAGTACAAAGCGTGCGCTGAGAAACCCACGATTCCTCTCTTTTCACTCTAAAATTCTCATTGATTTTTCTCCACAGAGACAATAAAGCCTTTCTACCATAAGGTCATCAATGCCTTTCCTTTTATTTTTTAAAGTCACCTTCAATTTGTCGCTTCCTTGGATAAATGTTTTCCTTCAAGCATTCTCTTTCTAGTTGTGCTTTTCACATTTCCCATGTGTCCCCCTCTGTCAGGAAAACCATTGTTTATTAACTTAATTTGCGGTTGCTGGTCAATGTCACAGCACCTGCTCAAGTCATCAGAGCTGTCAAATTATTGAGGATGGAAGACCCCAATTGTAAGATTTTTGTCCTAGTAAACTGTCACCCATTCATTCATTTACTCATGCATACATCTGCTCCACAGATATGGATTGAGGATCTACTATACGGCAAGCACTGAGATGAATAAATTCACAATCACCATCATTAGAAACCTGAAGTCATATTTCAAATATAACTGGAGCCCGTGTGACTCCATTTGTCTGTGGAATTATAATAAAATAAACCACAGATGAACAAGAGTAATTTAAAACAATTCAAATCATTACCAGGGGCAGATAGAAGACCACATTCTTAGTCCCCAGCCAAACATCTTCACATACCCTTTGTACCTCTCTCTCACTCTCACCCTGTCAGAACTCTCCGGGGCACTTAGGTCGCCACAACAAACTCACCTGTCACGGAATGGCCTACCCACCTCAGCCACAAGTACGTAAAAATCCAGGGTAAAACACCACACAAGTCCCCCACCCACCCAAATAAGGAGCTTTATTACATACCTAGATGAATTGGAAAACAAGAAAGAAAATCCAGAGACATGATAAAGGGGAGATATGCACAGCTCAACTCAGGGGCAAAAACTAAAGCCAAGTGTTTCACAGAAGGATAAGAGCTTGACCTGGACTCAAGTGGTTGAGAGACTCATGGACAAACAGCAAAGCCTCACGTTCTTGCAAAAAGAGAAGATAGACTGGAGCCCCACACGCCATGCAGGAGCTGTGAAGGGCTGCCTGGGGCATCAGATGGAGGCTGGAAACGCCACATACTGACCTGGCGAGAGGGAAGGAGACGTCTGCACCATGATGCTGGTCTGTTTCAAATCCCGTTCATCTTCTTCCTGCCCCTACACCTGGACCCAGACCTATTCACACATACACATACCTAAAGTGTCAAAGTGCACCCTCAGGGCTCCAGCCACATCCAGCTTCCCTTTCTGGGAAACCCCATGCTCCACCCACCAGGACCAGGTTGGTGTTTAAAAAAAATATAAGAACAGCTGTAGTTTCTGTCTTCTGATGGGACCTTGACCACTATGCATTAGCAACGCCATTCAAATGACTGTTCACTTAATTTTTCAACTTTACAATGGTGTGAAACAACCTTTTCTCCTTTCAGTAGAAAATGGACTTTGAATTTGGGATTTCGATCTTCTCTTGGGCTAGTGATATACGGTATAATCCTCTCTCGTGATGCTGGGCAGCGGCAGTGAGCCTCAGCCCCCAGTCAGCCACGTGATCACAAGAGTAAACATCTGATACACTTTACAACCATTCTATATCCATACAACAGTTCTGTTTTTCACTTCTGGCGTAGTATTCAAGAAATTACATGAGATATTCAAAATTTTATTATAAAAGAGGCTTTGTGTTAGGTGATTCTGCCCAATTGTGGGCTAATGCAAGTGTTCTGAGCATGTTTAAGGCAGGCTAGGCTCAGCTGTGATGTTCCAATGTTGTGTTAGCTTCAGGTGTACAGCAAAGTGATTCACTTATACGTATACATATATCCATTCTTTTTCAGATTCTTTTCCCAGGTAGGTTATTACAGAATATTGAGTAGAGTTCCCCGTGCTATACAGTAGGTCAGGAATGATTTTTTGTTTGTTTCTTTGCTTGTGTATTTTATTACAGTGATTAGGTTTCATTAGTTAACTTTGCTAAAGGAATGATTTTTAACTCAGGAGAAAATCTCATTCAGAGTAGCTCTCCAGCTCCCCCCTAAACACATGAGTTCCTGCTGGATGGCTTCTTGAATTGTGATTTTGGCTTTGCCAGTCTAACCTACTGCTTCTGCTCGATTCACTTAGAGATAGGCCTAACTGTTCTGGAAGCTTCTTAGTTAACAGGAGAAACGCCATGGAAGTTTCTGCTCTGAGAACACAATTGACGAGACATATTCGGCCTTGCGAGTTTCTGGATAAACATTTACAAGCAGCCACAAGGCAACAGGCACCATTAAGTCTACAATGTCAGAAGGGCTCAAGGAATAGCTTGTGCTTTGTGCCAGGAAAAGCAACCACCTTGTATATGATCTCTTTTGTCATGAGAAGAGCAGCCACGCGACGGAGACAGGCCCACAATGGAGCCAGGGCTCTCCGTCATTTCAGTTCATCTTACCCCTGCGGTCACAGGATTCCACAGACAAGGCTCCAGGCCCCAACAAGAAGACGTCACTAGCCTGTCCCCTGTGTGCTGGCATTGGCCTTGGGGTGGGCTTGGGGCTGAGCCAGCCCAGCACGTATTTGCTTTGTAGTGTAAACCTGAACTGAAAATGAGACCACAGGCAAAGCATGGCACATATTGGGGAGGAATCCTCTTGAATCGTGCCCAGAATTGATGACACCAGGCAGTGCAGTGACAACGCAAGGTATATCTGGAGAGTTGGCAGCTCTGGCAGCCTTAGGAGGCTGACTGCTTGCTGTGCATGTCACTGTGGACACTCACAGACACGGCAGAGGTGACAAACCACTTTATGAAGTTGCAAGAGACCAGGAGACTCCTCTGAAGGCAGGAGAGAAGTTCATGGGCAGAACATTAGAAGTGACAAAAGGACTCAATGAAAGAACTCACACAAGACACACCCCGGGGCACCCAGAGGAGTTTTCATTAACTCCCAGCTAAAGACCAAGGTGTCAGATTCACAGGACACAAGATGGGACTGTGTGGGTTTTTTCCTATGGGGAGGGTGCAGATGAAGTAGAAAACTCTAAACCTAAAGAGAAGACTATGGGAGGAAAAAAGAGAGGGAGGTTGGGAAATGAGGTCTGATCATTGTAGGGAAGCTGTGCCAAGTTCATTGTAATAAGCAAAGAAAATGCAAAGTAGAATCATCATTCTTTATTCCTGTTTTACCTCTGTCACCCTCCCCATCAACCAGCTTGGGGCATCGACTTGAACCTTTGCAGGAAAACACCTGATCAGATCTCCAACAGAGGAAAATGCTTAATCAATCAGGGGAATGCAGGCAAGGCAAGGGCTTCTGATAGGCACCAAGTGGATCACTAAGCAGAGAGGAGAATTGACCAGCAGACAACTCCAGCCTAAGAGAACCATGAGGCTGATTCCCCAGGTTCACTACCCACTTGCCCCATCACCAACTGCCCCCAGCAACCTAGAGAACTGCCAGAGACCCCCTTGCAAGGCACCTGGGTCACTTCCCCTTCAAGCCCTGTGTGTGTTCTCTTTGGTAGTCAAATTCTTGCTGAAAAATTGGATAAACCAAGGTTTCGCTAAAATAATGTTCAAAATCAATCAGTGTTTATTCCAGTATATCCTGCGGGAAAAGCCAAGATCTCATCACAGTCCAACCACCCCTGCCTGCCAGGAGAGCGTGCAGAGGCGCAGGAAAGCCAGCCCTGCTTGCAAACCTTAGTAATTCCGATGGGAACCTGTCGGATGCCAGGAGTCTGGGAAGACAGCTTAATTAAGTGCAACCAATGACAGTTCTGATTGGGAAACTGAGGATGCAGTACCTGGGTGCCATTCAGCAACAGTCTGTTCCTTTTGTTCAGACACTGGGAGGGTCTCTGCTTTTGCCTACAACAGACAGGAGAACCGTAATTACACAATGTCAAATTGCAGCTGGGCGTGCTATTTTGGATTTTATATTGTCCTGGAGAAGATTTACATCCAAAAAGATGGGATGCCTCCCCACTTGAATGGTGGCTGTATTTAAGGTACTTGAAGCCTTGTAACACTCTGCAGTCCTAATTCCACTTCTCGTGGTGAAGAGAGGGTTAGCGAGCCAAAATCTAGTGCACGTTTCTGGAGGCTAGAAGTCCAAGATCAAGGTGGCGGCAGGGGTGGTTCACTCTGAGGGCTGTGAGGGAGAATATTTTCTGCTCCTCTCACCCAGCTCCTGGTGGCTTGCTGGAAATACCTGACATTCCTTGGCTTATAGGTGCATCATCCTGATCTGTCTTCTTTTTCACATGGCGCTCCCCCTGTGTGTGTGTCCATCCCTGTGTCCGAATTCCCCCTTTTTTATAAAAACACAGTCATACTGGATTAAGACCCACCCTAATGACATCATCCCAACTTGACCATCTGCAAAAACACTATTTCCAAATAAGGTCACATTCACAGGTGCTGGGTATTAGGACTTAAACATCTTTGGCTGGGGTTGGGGAGGGGTACGGGGTGGGGGGAGGAATTCAACCCATAACATCTTGGTTCCAATGAAATCTTATGTGGATGCCCCCACTGTGTGTCTGGGGGGCAGGGGGACAAAAGTAGACAAAGCAGAGCTTCTCTGATTGGCATGAGGGTGCTGAGTCCCTATCAGTCCTCTCAGTGAAGCCCCCTTCCTGTGGGCTCTAAGAGGGCTCTGCAGAGTACAGCTTAACTTTCCCTGGTTTTAGGGCAACTCAACTGAGAGAAAGGGGACCTGGATTTATTTTTCCTTTTTTCTTAAATGAGCACGTGTCAAAGATTTATTTAACTCTTTGATAAGAGAACCAGTAAGGTGTTACAACCAGATCAAAGGAGCATTCAAGAGCATACATTAACAAGGCAATCCGGAATGCTGAAAGGAATTTACAAATAAATGCAAAACTAGTCAATATCCACCCTGCGATAACCAACTGCATCTCCACTGGACAAAATTCATTTGCATTTCTATGGGCAAGAATCATATGCATTACTATCAGTTTTCCACCAATGACAGTTACAAAACAGCTCAAAGGCAATGAAAGGTGCAGATAACCAGGAAGGGTGCATTAGACAAGACACCCAGTAGTCTTTTAGGCCCGTTTCAAAGTCTTTCACAATTTTTCCCGGTAGAATATATGCCTCCCAGGTGTTAGGACCACCTGCTCATATATTACCAATCACCTGAGGCATTTACATCCCAGGGGCAGGGGGAGGGGGACGAGGGTCTGCTGGTTGGGGAGAAGGTGCCCTCCTTCAGGCCTCGGAACTATTAGGGTGGCCCCTCCTCTCCACCTCACCCACTGCCACCCACAAGGCCCCGACATGGGGAGGGGGAAGGGTAAGCTGGGACGAAGTGAGAGAGTGGCACTGACATACATACAGTACCAAACGTAAAATAGATAGCTAGTGGGAAGCAGCCGCATAGCACAGGGAGATCAGCTCGGTGCTTTGTTGAGCACCAACATTCTAACAGCTAGTTCCTGAATTCACAAACAGTAGCAGGACGGGTGTGTGTTTGGGAGACAGACATGAACCCCACCACCGCATGGGCTTCATCAACAGGCAATTCCCGGGGGATGCAGTTACAAGGAAGAAGGTCAGCCGGCCTTGGTACATTGGCTGAGAAGTGGAGCGGTGGGGGGTGGCTTGTTTTCTGCCTGCTCCGGTGGAAATTCCACGTGATGGGGGAGGGGAGGTATCGCCCTGAGCAAGGGAAGCCAGCCTGAGATTGTTTTCCCTCCACATCCTGCCAGCCTCCCGAAACTGATATCCCTGGGAAAGCTGACATCTTACAGAGTTACATTCTCCCGTAGGTCGTAGGTCGGCATCATCGCGGCCAGGCCCTCTGCAGCCCAGATAAGGGCTGGGATCTTGTCAGCCAGCCACATGGCAGCAGCCACACCGGGGGTGAAGTTTCAGTCGCTTTGGGGGTCACTGCTTCTTGCTCAGCAATGCTTAGGAGCAGAAGTACATGGTGGAGCCCTCAATCCCTTGACTAGCGAACAGGATGGCCCTGAAACTCACATTTCTCATTCTTGCCTGAGATCAAGAGGGATCTTGGGAACCACACAGCCCAAAGCACTGATGGAACTGTACCCTACCCTCCCCCCCACACATACATACTGCCAACTACTACCTGACTGAGATTCTTGCCACTTCACTCCCAAAGAAATAAACACACATAATTCAAGCTTACACAGATCTGCTTGCTAGTTGTGAGACTGTGGACAAAGAGAATGTTCCAAGGCTCAGTTTTTTCATGTCTAAAATGGGGGTGAGTATTACTGTGAGGAACACAAGCTGCTGTATGTAAACCCCAAAAATCTCACTGGCTTAACACAATAAGAGTTTATTTTTGCTCTCTTGAAGTCCAAACCGGGTGTTACCAAGCAGTGGTTGCCCTCCAAGATGTGATTCCAAAGCCAGACTCCTTCCAGTTTATATCCCAACATCACCATGCTTGTCTTCACAAGACAGAGGAGAAAAGAACACGGAGGGTCAGAGATGTGGGGTGGTATGTAGGCCAGGCCAGGAAGTAACACACGAGAACTTCACTAGCAAGTCTTTGACCAAAACTCAGTCCTACCACCAGGCTTAACTGCCAAGGAGTTTGGGAAATCGAGTTTAGCTGTGTCCCCAACAGCAGGAAGCCAGCCAATCCCTGGCCACAGGATGATAACCTCAGAGCAATGTTGTAGAAATAAATAAAATGATTCGCACTCAGGTGCACAGTAAGTGTTCAACAGACATCAATTGTGGCAGATATTAACACCACAAGGGCGACACAATAGGTCCCTGAGAACTGGCTGGAGATGCTGCTTCAGACATGGGTCCTGCCCAGAAGGTTGACTTTGTCATGCTTGGGCCCAGATGACAATCACGATAAGCTCACGGGGATGAACTCAAGTTCATGCTTCTGCTGACTCCCCTCGTGGGGGGAGAGGTGGTGGGCTTCAGTTCTGAGTTAGGAGGAGGCAGGGGATCATGGATGCTTCGATTACACCTGCCATGCTGGGACCAGTTTCTCTGTAAAATACCAGAAGGCTAACTAACATGACTTGGGACCACAAGAATTCATTATCCTTCTCAGGACTCCCAGCCAGGCAGTATGAAGGATGTATGTTCTCCCGCTACTTTGATGCTGGCCCCACTCCTTGAGAAACAATAACCTTGGTCTTATTACTCTAGAGATATATTTGCCTCTTCTCTTCCTTATTTCAAAAGATCTCCACATATTACCTCCAAATGCCTCTAACTAAGACATTTGGGACAAAGGATCCACACTCAAATTTCTTTTCTCTGACTTCCAAGTTTCTCTCTTAATAGCAAGACAGAGGAAAGGGACTGTATTAATGGCAACATATGGAAAATAAACAAAAACAGCAATTATTTGATACCCTCCAATCCATCACAAACACACACACCCACACGGGCAACATCAACAACTCTTGGCTTCATTTGTCATTTTGACTTGGGGACATGGGGAAAAAAGAGGGAAATGGGAAAGGAGAAAGCTGGGGGAAAAGGAAGATGAAGTATAACATAATTGGGAGAGAAAGGTAAGTACAAGTTCTTTGGGGCTATAAGCTATACATGTTGTGAATTGCTGCCCCACTGCCTAAATAACTTTAGTTCTAGTAATCTAGGTTTATTTTAAGATAAACACCTTATAGCAAATAGTTTCTTTAGAGTTGAAAATGCAGAAAAACGAATAAAATGATTTTGTAACAAAATGCATTGGTCTTTTGCAAAATATTGGTTCACTGGCTTATGCAGACCTTCCAAAGTTTGGTTTGTTTTATTACACAATATCATACAATCCTGTTTGTTCCATAATTCGAAAAGATACATGCAGCCCAACGTTCACTGCAGCACTATTTACAATAGCCAAGACATGGAAGCAACCTAAGTGTCTATTGACAGATGAATGGATAAAGAAGATGTGGTACATATACAAAGGAATATTACTCAACCATAAAAAAATGAAATAATGTCATCTGCAGCAACATGAATGGACCTAGAGCTTATCATACTAAGTGAAATAAGTCAGAAAGACAAATATCATATATCACTTATATGTAGAATCTAAAAAAAAAAAAAAAAGATACAAATGAACTTATTTGCAAATCAGAAACAGATTTACAGACAGAGAAAACAAACTTATGGTTACCAAAGGGGAATGGTGGGGTGGGAGGAGGGATAAATTAGGAGGTTGCTATTAACATATATACACTACTATATATAAAATAGATAATCAACAAGGACTTACTGTATAGCACAGGGGACTCTACTCAATATTCTGCAATAACCTATATGAGAAAACAATCTGAAAAAGAATAGATATATGTATATGTATAACTGAATCACTTTGCTGTACAACTGAAACTAACACAACATTGAAAATCAACTATACCCCAATATAAAATTTAAAAAAATTTTAAATCCTGTTTGCTGACTACCAGTCTCATCAGAAAACTTTTTAAGTGTCGAGAAGCTGTCAAGCTCATGGTGGCAGAAACAAGTTTTCCAAAATTCTAATTTTTGCTTGAAAACTTGTACTTTTGTCATGGGAAACAAATAACTGTCACTTGTTTTCCTTGAAGTAACAGGCTCATTTTGTTCATTTTCAGGAAAATATCTGCCAAATACCCTAGTCTGAATAGCCACAGTTTGTCTGTCAGTCATTCTTGCAAATAAAAATGGTGTTCCGTAAAAAATAATCGATTAATTGCACTCTCAACTCAAACACACAAGTGCTTTTACTCAAGACAACCATCATATCGCGAATGCAGAAAGGTACTTCATATATACTTCAGCACTTAGAATATTTTTTAAATGAACACAGAGGCCAAGATCTAATAAAATTAGTAATTTTTTACCACTTCCTCGGGTCATTCTTAAGTGAAACTGGCAGGTTTATTTTTTCACTTCAAATGAGTGGCAGCCCGGGATATAATGATGACTCTCTGATTCCTGCTAAGGACCCCATAGTTCTACACACCACTGGTTTTGCACCAGCAGTGCAAATGTCAACACCATGAAACAGGCAAATGGTATCTTCATGCTATTATGAAAATAGTTTGACTCCGAAGAACTCCTGAAGGGGTCATGGGGATTTTTATGGATCCTCGGACCACACTTTTGAACAGCTGTTATAGATCAAGCTGAAGCCCTCCTCATCATCCACTAACCCTCATTCCTTCAACACACCCACCACCTCCCTGGCACCAAAGTAACCACAACTATAAGATTGGTATAATATCCTTAATACATAATTTTACATATGACTATATCCACTGAAAATCTATAGATTGTTTATTATTTTTACATGTACATAAATATCATGCTGTGCATGTCATTTTGCAATGTTTTATTTTCACAAAATCATGTATTTTTGAGCTTCACCCAGATTCAAACAGGTCTCGCCCACTCTTTTAACTGTCGAGTATGCCATTAAATGTATTACCCATTTTATTTATCCATTCCTCTGTTCAAATTTTTTTTCGGGGGGGCGGAGTCAAGATAGCAGTGTGGGGAGATGTGGAGTTCACATCTCCCCACAACTAGGGCACCTGCTGGATGCTGGTGGGGGACCTCTACGCCCAAGGAGATGGGAGGAACCCCCAAGCAAACTGGTAGGACGTGGGGGGACAGACGGGGGAGGAGAAGTAGAGGCCAGACAGTACTGGCTCCCCTGAGGGGTGGCTGACAGGGGGGAGGGGTTCCCATGCCTGGAGGGACCCTTGGGGGCTCAGATCAGGGGGGAGCGCGCCCAGCATTTCCCCCGCCCAATCAGCCAGGGAAGTCTACCCAGCTCTCGGCTGGGTCCTACGCCCTCAGAGGCCCCCTCCAGGTCGCGTTGGTCCTGGGGGCATAGGTGGGAGGCTGGGAGAGAACAGGAGAGGCAGGCGGGAGGGGCCTTCCAAGATGGGAGGAGCAGGACAAGGAGAAGAGGGGGTTTGCCCTGCCCACTCGGCCTGGGAAGCCTACTGGGCTCCCAGGCTGGGTCTCCCGTGCTCCAAGCCCCCCACCTCCCCACCCCAGGGACCACACTGGTCCTGCAGGCATAGGAGGGAGGCCAGGGGACAGCAGGAGAGGCAGGCAGGAGGGGACCTCCAGGACCAGAGGAGTAGGAGAGGGGCGGAGAGCATTGGCCCTGACCACTCCGGCCCAGGAAGCCTACTGGGCTCCCAGGCCGGGTCCCCCGCCCTCCAAGCCCCCCCCACCCCCACCCCGGGACCACACTGGTCCTGCAGGCATAGGAGGGAGGCCAGGGGAGAGCAGGAGAGGCAGGCAGGAGGGGACCTCCAGGACAGGAGGAGTAGGAAAGGAGCGGAGAGCATTGGCCCTGACCACTCTGGCCCAGGAAGCCTGCTGGGCTCCCAGGTGGGTTCCCCCCGCTTTGAGACCAGAGGTGGGAGGCATGCCTGGGCCTCTTCTGTTCCATTTAGCCTAAGCTCCACACCCCACACCCCCCAGGGCCTTTTCCAGCCCTGAGGGTCCTAAGCATAGGCCCCACCCACAACCCAAACCCCACCCCTGCTTAGGCCCCACCCTCCACAGTCAAGGCCTTTTCCACCTTTTTCTTTCTTTCTTTATTTTTTTTCTCCTCCTCTTTTTTACTGTTGTGGTTCTGTTTTACCTTCCAGTTATTGTTGCATCTATATTTTTATTTTTATATTCTTTCTAACATATCCATTAGTTTCCTAGTCTAATTTTATTTTTTACTTTGTTACTGTCATCCTTTTCTTTTTTTTTGCCCCCCCTCCTTGGCTTGCTGAATCTTGGTCCATGAGCCGGGGGTCAGGCTGAAGCTCCTGCAGTTGGAGCTCTGAGTCCGAAACACTGGACTGACAGAAAACCTCAGAGCCCAGGGAATATTCATCGGAGTGAGATCTCCTGGAGGTCCTCATCTACAAACTCCAGCATTGGAAGCCTCAGGCCAAACAACCAGTAAGACAGGAACACAATCCCACTCATAAAAAAAAAAAAAAAAATGAGATGGCAAAAAAATATGTCACAGATGAGGAAGCAAGGTAAAAACCCACGACACCAAATAAACAAAGAGGAAATAGGCAATCTACCTGAAAAAGAATTCATAGTAATGACAGTAGAGATGATCCAGAATCTCGGAAATAGAACGGAAGCACGGATTGAGAAGATACAAGAAATGGTTAATAAAGATCTACAAGAACTAAAGAACAAACAAACAGAGATGAACAACACAATAACTGAAATGAAAAATACACTAGAAGGAATCAATAACAGAAAAACTGAGGCAGAAGAACGAATAAGTGAGCTGGAAGACAAAATGGTGGAAATAACTGCCAAGGAGCAGAATAAAGGAAAAAGAATGAAAAGAATTGAAGACAATCCTAGAGACCTCTGGGACAACACTAAACGCACCAACATTCGAATTATAGGGGTCCCAGAAGAAGAAGAGAAAAAGAAAGGGTCTGAGAAAATATTTGAAGAGTTTATAGTGGAAAACTTCCTTAACATGGGAAAGGAAATAGTCACCCAAGTCCAGGAAGCACAGAGTCCCATACAAGATAAACCCTAGGAGAAACACACCAAGACACATATTAATCAAACTAACAAAAATTAAATTCAAAGAAAAAATATTAAAAGCAGCAAGGGAAAAACAAAAATAACATACAAAGGAATCCCCATAAGGTTATCAGCTGATTTTACAGCAGAAACTCTGCAGGCCAGAAGGGAGTGGCAGGATATACTTAAAGTGATAAAGAGAAAAATGTACAACCAAGATTAGTCTACCCAGCAAGGATTTCATTCAGATTCAATGGAGAAATCAAAAGCTTTACAGACAAGCAAAAGCTAAGAGAATTCAGCACCACCAAACCAGTTTTACAACAAATGCTAAAGAAACTTCTCTAGGTGGGAAACACAAGAGAAGAAAAAGACCCACAAAAACAAACCCAAAACAATTAAGAAAATGGTAGTAGAAACATACATATAGATAATAACCTTGGCTGTAAATGGATTAAACGCCCCAACCAAAAGACACAGACTGGCTGAATGGATACAAAAACAAGACTCATATATATGCTGTTTACAAGAGACCCACTTCAGACCTAGGGACACATACAGACTGAAAGTGAAGGGATGGAAAAAGATATTCCATGCCAATGGAAATCAAAACAAAGCTGGAGGGCTTCCCTGGTGGCGCAGTGGTTAAGAATCCGCCTGCCAATGCAGGGGACACAGGTTCGTGCCCTGGTCCACGAAGACCCCACATGCCATGGAGCAACTAAGCCTGTGCGCCACAACTACTGAGCCTGTGCTCTAGAGCCTGCGAGCCACACTACTGGGCCCACGTGCTACAACTACTGAAGCCCGTGTGCCTAGAGCCCGTGCTCCACAACAAGAGATGCCACTGCAATGAGAAGTCCGCACACCGCAACGAAGAGTAGCCCCTGCTCGCCACAACTAGAGAAAGCCTGCGCGCAGCAACAAAGACCCAATGCAGCCAAAAAATAATAAAATAAATAAAATAAATAAATTTATAAAAAAAAGAAAGCTGGAGTAGAAATACTCGTATCAGATACAATACACTTTAAAATAAAGACTGTTATAAGACATAAGGAAGGACACTACATAATGATCAAGGGATCAATCCAAGAAGAAGATATAACAATTATAAATGTTTATGCACCCAACATAGGAGCACCTCAATACATAAGGCAAATGCAAACAACCATGAAAGGGGAAATCAACAGTAACACAATAACAGTAGGGGACTTAACACCCTACTTACACCAATGGACGGATTATCCAAACAGAAAATAAATAAGGAAACACAAGCTTTAAATGGCACAATAGACCAGATAGATTTAATAGATATTTATAGAACATTCCACCTGAAAGTGGCAGAATACACTTTCTTCTCAAGTGCACACGGAACATTCTTCAGGATAGATCACATCTTGGGTCACAAATCAAGCCTCAGAAAATTTAAGAAAATTGAAATTGTATCAAGCATCTTTTCTGACCACAACACTATGAGACTGGAGATCAATTACAGGAAAAAAACTGTAAAAAACACAAATACATGGAGCCTAAACAGTGCACTACTAAATAACCAAGAGATCACTGAAGAAATCAAAGAAGAAATCAAAAAATACATAGAAACAAATGACAATAAAATCACGATGACCCAAAACCTATGGGACACAGGAAAAGCAGCTCTAAGAGGGAATTTTATAGCAATTCAATCTCACCTCAAGAAACAAGAAAGATCTCAAATAAACAATCTAACCCTACACCTAAAGCAACTAGAGAAAGAAGAACAAACAAAACCCAAAGTTAGTAGAAGGAAAGAAATCATAAAGATCACATCAGAAATAAATGAAAAAGAAATGAAGCAAACAATAGCAAAGAACAATAAAACTAAAAGCTAGTTCTTTGAGAAGATAAACAAAATTGATAAACACTTAGCCAGACTCATCAAGAAGAAAAGGGAGAGGACACAAATCAATAAAATTAGAAATGAAAAAGGAGAAATCACAACTGACACTGCAGAAATACAAAGGATTATAAGAGACTACTACAAACAACTATATGCCAATAAAATGGACAACCATGAAGAAATGGATAAATTCTTGGAATGGTACAACTTCCCAAGACTGAACCAGGAAGAATTAGAAAATATAAACAGACCTATCACAAGTAATGAAATTGAAACTGTAATTTAAATCTTCCAACAAACAAAAGTCCAGGACCAGATGGATGCACAGGCGAATTCTATCAAACATTTAGAGAAGAGCTAACACCGATCCTTCTCAAACTCTTCCAAAAACTTGCAGAGGGAGGAACACTCCTAAATTCATTCTACGAAGCCCATCACCCTGATACCAAAACCAAAGATACCACAAAAGAAGAAAATTATAGACCAATATCACTGATGAACATAGATGCAAAAATCCTGAACAAAATACTAGCAAACAGAATCCAACAACATATTAAAAGGATCATACACCATGATCAAGTGGGATTTATCCCAGGGATGCAAGGATTCTTCAATATATGCAAATCAATCAATGTGATACACCATATTAACAAATTAAGAAAAAAAACATATAATCATCTCAATGGGTGCAGAAAAAGCTTTTGACAAAATTCAACACCCACTTATGATAAAAACTCTCCAGAAAATGGGAATAGAGGGAACCTATCTCAACATAATAAAGGCCATATGCAACAAACCCACAGCAAGCATCACACTCAATGGTGAAAAACTGAAAGCATTTCCACTAAGATCAGGAACAAGACAAGGACGTCCACTCTCACCACTCTTATTCAACATAGTTTTGGAAGTCCTAGCCACGGCAATCAGAGAAGAAAAGAAATAAAAGGAATACAAATTGGAAAAGAAGAAGTAAAGCTGTCACTGTTTGCAGATGACATGATACTATACATAGAAAATCCTAAAGATGCCACCAGAAAACTACTAGAATTAATCAATGAATTTGGTAAGGCTGCAGGATACAAAATTAATGCACAGAAATTTCTGGCATTCCTATACACTAACAACAAAAAATCAGAAAGAGAAATTAAGGAACCAATCCCATTTACCACTGCAATAAAAAGAATAAAATACCTAGGAATAAACCTGCCTAAGGAGGCAAAAGACTTGTACTCAGAAAACTATAAAACACTGATGAAAGAAATCAAAGATGACATAAACATGGAGAAATATACCATGTTTTTGGATTGGAAGAATCAACATTGTGAAAATGCCTATACTACCCAAAGCAACCTACAGATTCAATGCAATCCCTGTCAAACTACCAATGGCATTCTTCACAGAATTAGAACAAAAAATTTTACAGTTCATATGGAAACACAAAAGACCCCAAATAGCCAAAGCAATCTTGGGAAAGAAAAACGGAGCTGGAGGAATCAGGCTCCCCAACTTCAAACTATACCACAAAGCTACAGTAATCAAGACAATATCGTACTGGCACAACAGAAATATAGATCAATGGTACAGGATAGAAAGCCCAGAGAGAAACCCACGCACATATGGTCACCTAATTTATGACAAAGGAGGCAAGAACATACAATGGAGAAAAGACAGCCTCTTCAGTAAGTGGTGCTGGGAAAACTGGACAGCTACACATAAAAGAATGAAATTAGAACACTCCCTAACACCATACACAAAAATAAATTCCAAATGGATTAAAGACCTAAATGTAAGGCCAGACACTATAAAACTCTTAGAGGAAAACATAGGAAAAACACTCTTTGACATAAACCACAGCAAGATCTTTTCTGACCTACCTCCTAGAGTAATGAAAATAAAAACAAAAATAAACAAATGGGAGCTAATTAAACTTAAAGCTTTTGCACAGCAAAGGAAACCATAAACAAGACAAAAAGACAACCCTTAGAATGGGAGAAAATATTTGCAAATGAAACAACGGACAAAGGATTAATCTCCAAAATATACAAACAGCTCATGGAGCTCAATATCCAAAAAACAAACAATCCAATTAAAAAATGGGTGGAAGACCTAAATAGACATTTCACTAAAGAAGACATACAGATGGCCAAGAGGCACATGAAAAGCTGCTCAACATCACTAATTATTAGAGAAATGCAAATCAAAACTACAATGAGGTATCACCTTACAGAATGGCCATTATCAAAAAATCTAGAAACAGTAAATGCTGGAAAAGG
Source organism: Balaenoptera acutorostrata (assembly GCF_949987535.1). Classification (NCBI taxonomy): domain Eukaryota; kingdom Metazoa; phylum Chordata; class Mammalia; order Artiodactyla; family Balaenopteridae; genus Balaenoptera; species Balaenoptera acutorostrata. Next base: position 101,643,672 of record NC_080069.1, on the reverse strand, counting down.
TGTGGTGAAAAGGGAACCCTCCTGCACTGCTGGTGTGAATGTAAATTGATACAGCCACTATGGAGAACAGTATGGAACTTCCTTATAAAACTAAAAATAGAATTACCATACGACCCAGCAATCCCACTACTGGGCATATACCCTGAGAAAACCATAATTCAAAAAGAGTCATGTACCACAGTGCTCATTGCAGCACTATTTACAATAGCCAGGACATGGAAGCAACCTAAGTGTCCATCGACAGATGAATAGATAAAGAAGATGTGGCACATATATACAATGGAATATTACTCAGCCATAAAAAGAAATAAAATTGAGTTATTTGTAGTGAGGTGGATGGGCCTAGGGTCTGTAATACAGAGTGAAGTAAGTCAGAAAGAGAAAAACAAATACCGTACGCTAAAGCATATATATGGAATCTAAAAAAAAGGTACTGATGAACCTAGTGGCAAGGCAGGAATAAAGACGCAGACATAGAGAATAGACTTGAAGAGACGGGTGGGGGAGGGGGAAGCTGGGACGAAGTGAGAGAGTGGCATGGACATATATACACTACCAAATGTAAGATAGATAGCTCGTGGGAAGCAGCTACATAGCACAGGGAGATCAGCTCGGGGCTTTGCGACGACCTAGAGGGGTGGGATAGGGAGGGTGGGAGGGAGACGCAAGAGGGAGGGGATATGGGGATATATGTATGCATACGGCTGATTCACTTTGTTGTACAACAGAAAATAACACAGTATTGTGAAGCAATTACACTCCAATAAAGATCTATTAAAAAAAAAGATTTTTTTTTTCTCTTGAAAATATTAGTCTTACTTTTCTTTACATTTTTTAAGCAGTGCCTTTGGGACCATATTATGAAGCGTTCCATACACAGAAAAGGCGGTAAAGAGCATGCATGTGCGGTAGAGAATAACACATGAACAGCTCCCCAAGGACAAGGGCGCACTCACACCCCTGTAAGAGCCTCAGAAAGAGCCTCCGATGTGGTGGGGACTGGTGTGGACAGGCCAGGTTGAGTGGGTCTGGTTTCTCACTCATGAAGTTGGCAGGGCTTCAGGTACCCCATGAAGACATGAAAAGACATCATTCCTGAAGGTTAAGATGAAACTTGCTATTTTACTCACAGACAAGGCCCCCCCTTTTCTGGGACTGAAAGATACACAAAGTTTCCTTGTTTCCCCTAAAGCGGGGGGGTGGGGGGCTCAGGTAGGAAAGACAGGTCATTTTCCACTGTTCCCTCTCAGCACAAGAAAGCACAGTGATTTTTTTTTAATGTTTTTCACATTTCTGAGGTCCCCAGGTTATACCGTGATGAACAAGTGATTGGTTCCATCAGCAGCTATGAGAACTTTCTGCATTTTTATTTTTAAAAGTGGTTACTATTTAGTAGGGGTTTTTGAATTTCTTTTTCAGACAGTTTAAAAAAAGAGGGAAGGTTCTGAGGTTGGAGTTGAGGTTCAGAGGAACCAACTGGACTTTGGGGTGGATCAGAGATGAGTGTGATTTGCAGTTCTGGGACTGGGTAGTTGTGCGACATTGACCAGGTCACGTACAGCCTCTGAATTTCAGTTTCTGCATTTGTCAAGGGACACCTTCCTCATCCCCTCACTGGGATTATCACACCAGACACTGTGGCCAGAGTGTCTGGCACGATATCAGCGCACAATGAGCAACAACTAGAGATGCTCATTCGTCAGCCACAAGAATTATACCAGAACTAAGGGATTCTTTTAATTCTCAGAATTATGGATTTGACTTGAATCTACGAGTCTGAGAAATGTTATAAATACAACTTAACTCTTCATTCCTCCTGAGCTGCCATTCAAACGAAACTTTCTGCAATCGGCTTCCACCCCACCACTCCTCGGAAACTTTCTTCCCAAAGCAGCCATGACGTCACAGGCAGAACCCAATGGCACTTCTGTGCCCTCCTCGTATCCAACCTCTCCATAGAACTGATGCCACTGACCGCTCACTGCATCTTGAGACTCTGCCCTCTTTGTCCGCTCTGACCCTTCTTTCTCCTGGCTTTCCCAAGCTCCCGGGCAACAGCACCCTTCACGGACGCCTACTACCTGGCAGTGTTCCTCGGGGCTTGCTCTTCAGCCCTCATCTTGTCTCACTTTTCACTTCTCTCCCTGAGTGATCTCGTTTGCTCACACATACAGGTAAGACTCATATTTCCATCTCCAGACCTGGCCTCTCCCTGAACTTCAGATTCTGCTTTCTGACTCTCTAATGATCCCCTCCATGCTGCAATCCCCCAGACGTCTTTAAAGTTGATGCGTCCAAAATTCACCATCCCACATGCCTTCATCCCAAACATGTGCTTCCTTCTGTTGGCCCCACTGGGGTGAATCCCCTGTCACCACCCACTTGGTCCTCTAAGTCAGGAATATTAATGAAGCCTAGAAGCATCTTAGTAGTCACCAGTTGTATAAAAGCTGCGTCCTTTTTAAAAAGTACACCTCTGTTCTGGAACTCTCCAGTCTGTCCTCACCTGCCTGGTTCAGGTCCCTCCTAAGTGACCCCTCTGCGTTTAGTCTAGTGTCCTTCAAATCCAGGCTCCAATGTGCATCCAGGATGATCTTTCTAAAACCCTCACATGCACACATAGAGGTGACATACTGAGTGCCAACTTGATGTGACCATATAACTTATCAGCCAAACAGAGACACTTTTGATCATGAAAGGGTGTGCTACGAACAATTACACTGGAACAACAGATAAATCCTAAGTCTATGCCAGGCACTGTGCTAAGTGCTTTATACACCAATACACTTATCAGGTAGCTATTATTGTTATTATTATTATTATTATTACTATTATTATTACTTAAAGATGAGGACATTGAGGCTTGCAGAGGTTAAATGGCTGGCCCATGAGCACACAGCTAGAACCCCACAGTTTGCATAAGTGAGATTCAAACTCAGCATCATCTGACCCTGGAGCTCAAACTCTTATTTGAAATCATCATCCTTTTATTTTAAAAAATGTGGGGCTTCCCTGGTGGCGCAGTGGTTGAGAATCTGCCTGCTAGTGCAGGGGACACGGGTTCGAGCCCTGGTCTGGGAAGATCCCACATGCCGCGGAGCAAATGGGCCCGTGAGCCACAATTACTGAGCTTGCGCGTCCGGAGCCTGTGCTCCGCAACAAGAGGCCGCGACAGTGAGTGGCCCGCGCACCGCGATGAAGAGTGGCCCCCACTCGCCACAACTAGAGAAAGCCCTTGCACAGAAACGAAGACCCAACACAGCCAAAAATGAATGAATGAATGAATGAATTAATTTTTTAAAAAAGTGTTATGCCTTCCTTTTATTTCACAACAAAGCCTTCATGGTCTGACATAACCCTTGCCTTCTCTCTGACCTCCTCTCCATAGGAGCCGTTCCCTGCAGTGGGGCACAACCACTGGCTGCTTCTCACCTCAGTGCACCTGCTCTTTGCTTTTCCCAGATATCTTAATCTGATTCCTTATACTCCATCAAGCAGCTCACATGTGATCCCTGCAGGTTAGATGCACCTCCACTGGGCTCACTCAGCATCCTGTGTACGTATAAGTCAGAACCCCATGAGTAGAGTTTGCTCAGTTGTCTTCTTCAAACCATTGTTGTTGAATGTTTTGTTTATTTTCCTTCAAATTGGTCCTGCTTTCTGATAAATTTGTTTCAAACTATAATTTTTCCCTCTAAATACTACTTTGTGCCTCTTGAATTTTGACATATGATGATCTCTTTAACCCAAGGATTTCGGGGACTATTTTTGTTTTTGATTTGTTTTTGTTGCTTGTTGGTTTCCAGAAAAAGGAAAGTTTTTTAACTCTTATTGTTATTGATTTCTAATTGTATTGCATTATAATTACAGAACATAGTCTGCATGACACTGAATAAAATAATCTTTGGAATAATTGATCTTTTTCTGTGGCCTAGAACATGGCCAATATTAATAAATATACAAGGTACGATCCAAATGTACATATTCTACGGTTATTATCAAAAAGGCAAGATATAACAAATGTTGGAGACGATGTGGAGAAAAGGGAGCCCTCATGCACTGTTGGTGGGAATGTAAATTAGTGCAGTCACTATGGAAAACAGTAAAGAGTTTCCTCAAAAAATTAAGAATAGAACTACTATATCATCTAGCTATCTCACTTCTGGGTATTTATCTAAAGAATATGAAAACACTAATTGAAAAAGATACATGCACCCCTATGTTCATTGTAGCATTATTTACAATAGCCAAGGTATGAAAACAACCTAAGTGCCCATCAATGTATGAGTGAATAAAGAAGTGTGTGTATATATATATACACACACAATGGAATACTACTCAGCCATAAAAGAAAGATGAAATCTTGCCATTTGCAACAAAATGGATGGACCTTGTGGGTATTATGCTAAGTAAATTAAGTCAGACGGAGAAAGACAAATACCATATGATTTCACACATATGTAGAATATAAAAAATGGTTTTAAATAAATGAATAGACCAAACCAAATAAAAACAAACAAATAAATACAGAGAAAAGAGTAGTGGTTAGCAGAAGGGAAGGGGAGTAGGGGGGAGGGTGAAACAGGTAAAGGGGATCAACTGAATGGTGACAGATGGAAATTATACTTTTGGTGGTGAGCACAATGCAGCGTATACAGAGGTAGAAACATAATGTTGCACATACAAAAAAAGTACACATTCTATTTGTTGGATATATGTGATATGTATCTATTTTTTCAGGCTTATTAGTCACGTTACATAATTCTTCTATATTTGCTTATTTTATCAATAAGTGTGCTCTGTCAATTGGAGTCCCAGAAAGCTATATTAAAATTCCAACTACCCTTTCTAAAAATTGTATTCCCAGCACTTAGTACAGGTACTAGATGCAATACAGTTTGTTGTTGAATAAACGAAGATACTGCCATGACTTTCTTGACACCTAGGACTCACCTTATTAGAAATAAGTCCCATAGAGCCCAGCTGAACTTACCTTTAGTTGTGACTCAACATGTCCTTGTCCACTCCAGCGCCACCCCACTAGAGAAGAAGGGTTACAGAGTGGCCAGAGACCAGGGCCCTGGAAAGGGCCAAGGCAAAAGAGGGGCACTGGTGCTTAAACTTCATTAATTTTGGCAACTCTTTCATTTGTGAAAGTGCTTTCTCCTGCCTTAGCTATTTGGTTTTAACTTCATGCCAGGACCACCAGGGAAGCAAGGCAGGTTTTATTATCCCAGACCTACAGCTGAGAGTCTGAAGGACTAGATCATAATATGGGGTCACACAGTTAATGACAGAGAACGATAGTTAATGATGAAGAAGCCCAGTTCAGTGTTCTTTCCACAGCAGTAGGCAGAAGCCCACTCATCACTTTAAAAAATTAAAGGGCATCTCATTTTGAAACATGTTTGAGAATTTGATTATCTCCCCTTCAATTAATTCATGATCACCAGATCATGGTAAATCAACAACAAGGACTGACAATTATATGGAGGAAACTGCTGGTGGGAATATAAAATGGTGCAGCTACTGTGGAAAACCGTTTGGAAGTCCCTCAAGAAGCTGAACATAGAGTTAACATATAATCCAGCAATTCCACTCCCTGGTATTCACCCAAGAGAATTGAAAATTTATGTTCGTCCAAAAATGTATATCTAAATGTTCATAGCAGCATTATTCATAATTGCTAAAAAATGGAAACAACCCAAACTTCTATCCATTGATAAATGAATAAACAAAATGTGGTATGTCTATACTTTGGAATATTGTTCAGACATAAAAAGGAAGGACTGATATATGCTACAATATGGATGAACTCCGAAAACATTATGCTCTGTGAAAAAAGCCAGACACAAAAGGCCACGAGTTGCATGATTACATTTATGTGAAATGCCTGGAATAGACAAATTCATAGGGATAGAAGGTAAATTAGTGGTTTTCAGGGGCTGTGGAAGGGGAAAATGAGGAGAGACTGCTAATGAGTATGGATTTCTCTTAGGGGGTGACAAAAATATTCTGGAATTAGATATGACAATAGTTGCACAACCTTGTATTTATTATACTAAAAACCAGTGAACTGTGTGCTTTAGAAGGGTGAACTTTATGCCATATGAATCATATCTCAATTTTTAAAAAGCGTATGGCAAATCAAGAATCATAGATCACTGCTCTAAACACCAAAAGAAAATCCTCCCCCCACAAAAAAAGAAAAGAAAATTCTGAGGAAGCAGCACAGCACACAGGAGTGTGAACTTTGGAAAAAGATGGAGCATGTTCAGGGCAGAAAGAGAGACAGAGACGTAGAGAACAAACGTATGGACACCAAGGGGGGAAAGTGGCGGGGGGTGGGGTGGGGGTGGTGTGATGAATTGGGAGATTGGGATTGACATATATACACTAATATGTATAAAATAGATAACTAATAAGAACCTGCTGTATAAAAAAATAAATAAAATAAAGTTCAAAAAATAAATAAATAAAATCCAAAAATTCAAAAAAAAAAAGATGGAGCATGTTCAAATTCTACCCTTCCAATTATGACTTCCAGAACTTGGTCATTTTATTTAATTTCTCTAGGCATCGATTTTCTTACCTGTAAAATGAGGGCAATATTACCTATTTCATGGGGTGGTTGTGAGGATTAAATGAAACCATTTACGTGAGACAGCTAGTACAATACTACACACTTAATAGGTATCAATAAATGACTGATACTATCATTATTACTTTTATTATTACTATTATTATTATTTTCATATCTTTCAGATCTCTCATATCTAGTAATTTTTTAGTGCTATTCTTATTTAACACTTCTAATAACAGATTGTGAGGGTTTCCAGTTTCTATGAGCATAATCGTGGCAAATTCTTCAAAAGACATGGCTTAAAGGAAAGTCTATTTTTAGTATACTGAGATATCTACTGTGCCTGTTCCACGAAATAAATAATAATTAGCAAAACAGCTGCCAAAAAGCATGTCACAGGAATTCATTCACTACTTTGTTGTAAATAGCAGTAGAAATGTTTGCCCATTGCGCCCCCTTGCGTATGTTCAGGAGAACTACCTTTACTCTAGAGAGTAGGTACCTTAGAGCGTTGCAATTCAAAGTGTGGTCCTAACCTGGAAGAAATAGACAAACTCTGAGAAATGCACAACCTTCCGAGACTGAACCAGGAAGAAATAGAAAATATGAACAGACCAATCACAAGCACTGAAACTGAAACTGTGATTAAAAATCTTCCAACAAACAAAAGCCTAGGACCAGATCGCTTCACAGGCAAATTCTATCAAACATTTAGAGAAGAGCTAACACCTATCCTTCTCAAACTCTTCCAAAACATAGCAGAAGGAGTAACACTCCCAACTCATTCTATGAGGCCATCATCACCCTGATACCAAAACAAGACAAAGATGTCACAAAAAAAGAAAACTACAGACCAATATCACTGATGAACACAGATGCAAAAATCCTCCACAAAATACTAGCAAACAGAATCCAACAGCACATTAAAAGGATCATACACCATGATCAAGTGGGGTTTATCCCAGGAATGCAAGGATTCTTCAATATATGCAAATCAATCAATGTGATACACCATATTAACAGACTGAAGGAGAAAGACCATATGATCATCTCAATAGATGCAGAGAAAGATTTCGACAAAATTCAACACCCATTTATGATAAAAACCCTCCAGAAAGTAGGCATAGAGGGAACTTTCCTCAACATAATAAAGGCCATATATGACAAACCCACAGCCAACATCATCCTCAATGGTGAAAAACTGAAACCATTTCCACTAAGATCAGGAACAAGACAAGGCTGCCCACTCTCACCACTATTATTCAACATAGTTTTGGAAGTTTTAGCCACAGCAATCAGAGAAGAAAAAGAAATAAAAGGGATCCAAATCAGAAAAGAAGAAGTAAAGCTGTCACTGTTTGCAGATGATACTATACATAGAGAATCCTAAAGATGTTACCATTAAACTACTAGAGTTAATCAATGAATTTGGTAAAGTAGCAGGATACAAAATTAATGCACAGAAATCTCTTGCATTCCTATACACTAATGATGAAAAATCTGAAAGCAAAATTAAGAAAACACTCCCATTTACCACTGCAACAAAAAGAATAAAATACCTGGGAATAAACCTACCTAAGGAGACAAAAGACCTATATGCAGAAAATTATAAGACACTGATGAAAGAAATTAAAGATGATACAAACAGATGGAGAGATATACCATGTTCTTGGATTGGAAGAATCAACATTGTGAAAATGACTCGACTACCCAAAGCAATCTACAGATTCAATGTGATCCCTATCAAACTACCAATGGCATTTTTCACAGAAGTAGAAAAAAAATTTCACAATTTGTATGGAAACACAAAAGACCCCGAATAGCCAAAGCAATCTTGAGAAAGAAAAATGGAGCTGGAGGAATCAGGCTCCCTGACTTCAGACTATACTACAAAGCTACAGTAGTCAAGACAGTATGGTACTGGCACAAAAACAGAAATATAGATCAATGGAACAGGATAGAAAGCCCAGAGAGAAACCCACGCACATATGGTCACCTTATCTTTGATAAAGGAGGCAAGAATATACAATGGAGAAAAGACAGCCTCTTCAATAAGTGGCACTGGGAAAACTGGACAGCTACATTTAAAAGAATGAAATTAGAACACTCCCTAACACCATACACAAAAATCAACTCAAGGGCTTCCCTGGTGGCGCAGTGGTTGAGAATCTGCCTGCTAATGCAGGGGACATGGGTTCGAGCCCTGGTCTGGGAAGATCCCACATGCCACGGAGCAACTGGGCCCGTGAGCCACAATTACTGAGCCTGCACGTCTGGAGCCTGTGCTCCGCAACAAGAGAGGCCACAATAGTGAGAGGCCCGCGCACCACAATGAAGAGTGGCCGCCGCTTGCCGCAACTGGAGGAAGCCCTCGCACAGAAACAAAGACCCAACACAGCCAAATAAATAAATAAATAAATAATAATTAAAGGTGCTAATAATTAAAAAAAAAAAATCAACTCAAAATGGGTTAAAGGGCTTCCCTGGTGGCGCAGTGGTTGAGAATCTGCCTGCTAATGCAGGGGACACGGGTTCGAGCCCTGGTCTGGGAAGATCCCACATGCCACGGAGCAGCTGGGCCCGTGAGCCACAGTTGCTGAGCCTGCGCGTCTGGAGCCTGTGCCCCGCAATGGGAGGGGCCGCGATAGAGAAAGGCCCGCGCACCGCGATGAAGAGCGGTCCCCGCGCCGCGATGAAGAGTGGCCCCCACTTGCCGCAACTGGAGAAAGCCCTCGCACGAACCGAAGACCCAATACAGACAAAAATAATAAATAAATAAATAAATAAATAAGAAAATCCTTAAAAAAAAAAAAAAAAAAAAATGGGTTAAAGACCTAAATGTAAGGCCAGACACTATCAAACTCTTAGAGGAAAACATAGGCAGAACACTCCATGACATAAATCACAGCAAGATCCTTTTTGACCCACCTCCTAGAGAAATGGAAATAAAAACAAAAATAAACAAATGGGACCTAATGAAACTTAAAAGCTTTTGCACAGCAAAGGAAACCAGAAACAAGATGAAAAGATAGCCCTCAGAATGGGAGAAAATATTTGCAAATGAAGCAACTGACAAAGGATTAATCTCCAAAATTTACAAGCAGCTCAATATCAAAAAAACAAACAACCCAATCCAAAAATAGGCAGAAGACCTAAATAGACATTTCTCCAAAGAATATATACAGATTGCCAACAAACACATGAAAGAATGCTCAACATCATTAATCATTAGAGAAATGCAAATCGAAACTACAATGCGATATCATCTCACACCGGTCAGAATGGCCATCATCAAAAAATCTACAAACAATAAATGCTGGAGAGGGTATGGAGCAAAGGGAACCCTCTTGCTCTGTTGGTGGGAATGTAAATTGATACAGCCGCTATGGAGAACAGTATGGAGGTTCCTTAAAAAAGTAAAAATAGAACTACCATACGACCCAGCAATCCCACTACTGGGCATATACCCTGAGAAAACCATAATTCAAAAAGAGTCATGTACCACAATGTTCATTGCAGCTCTATCTACAATAGCCAGGATATGGAAGCAACCTAAGTGTCCATCAACAGATGAATGGATAAAGAAGATGTGGCACATATATACAATGGAATAGTACTCAGCCATAAAAAGAAACAAAATTGAGTTATTTGTAGTGAGGTGGATGGACCTAGAGTCTGTCATACGGAGTGAAGTAAGTCAGAAAAACAAATACCATATGCTAACACATATATATGGAATCTAAAAAAAAAAAAATGGTCATGAAAAACCTAGGGGCAAGAGGGGAATAAAGACACAGACCTACTAGAGAATGGACTTGAGGACACGGGGAGGGGGAAGTGTAAGCTGGGACAAAGTGAGAGAGTGGTAGTGTATATATGGACATATATACACTACCAGATGTAAAATAGATACCTAGTGGGAAGCAGTCGCATAGCACAGGGAGATCAGCTCAGTGCTTTGTGACCAGCTAGAAGGGTGGGATAGGGAGGGTGGGAGGGAGGGAGACCCAAGAGGGAAGAGATATGGGGATATATGTATATGTATAACTGATTCACTTTGTTATAAAGCAGAAACTAACACACCATTGTAAAGCAATTACACTCCAATAAAAACGTTTAAAAAATAAAAAATAAAAATAAAACAAACAAAAAAAAGCAAAGTGTGGTCCTCAGATCAGCATCATAGGCATCATGTAAAAAGCTTGTTAGAAGTTTAGATCTCAGATTCCACTTCCAAATCAGAATCTGCATTTTAACAGTCTCCCTGGGTGATTTGTATGCAAGTTGAATTTGAGAAATACCAGCATAGAACATATGGTAAACACTTATTTTCTTAATTCAGGAAACATTTACTGAATGTCTTATATTGAGTGTTAAGTACTGTACCAGGAACTGGAAATACTAAGATAAATATAATTCTTTCCATAAAGAAATTGGAGATTAATATCCTGTAATAATTGTGCACCTTAAAAAGGCGAATTTTATGTAATGTGAATTATACCTCAATTAAAACAAACAAACAAAAAGAGTATAGCAAGTCAAGAATTATAGAAAACTGCTCTAAAACCCAGTAGAAAATGCCAAGGAAGCAGCATAGCACACGAAAGTGTGGACTTTGGAACAAATGGACCATATTCAAATTCTACCCTTCCAATGATCAATATAGTACAATCATGCACAGAGTCCAGTGGTACACAGAGAAGAGAATGAACCCTGATTGGAAGAACTGAAGGAAAGTTCAAGGAGGACGTGGTATTTGAGATGGACCTTAATAACTATGAATTCACCAGGTGGAGAATGTTGGGGAGAGTATTCCTTTCTGAAGGAATGCCAGGAGCAAAGGCACACATGTTCAAAGGCATGTGGTGGATTAGAGGGATGTCTAGTCCTTTAGTATGTCTTTGGTGATCAGCACATTGGTAGAAAGGCAGTTACCTCAGGGGGGGAATGGGTTATGGGAAATTCTCACTTTCTAAGGTATACATTTCTATACATTTAAAAAGTTAACAACAAAACAAGAACAAGAAATGTCTAAGATTAATTGTCTAAACTTTCATCAAAATAAACAAAAATAAGAACAGAAATCAATGAAATAGAACATGGTCAAACAAACAAAAAAAATTACTTACACCAAAAGCTCATTCCCTGAAAAATATCAACAAATTTGACAAATCCTTAGCCAGACTGATCAAGTTAAAAAGAAAAACACAATTACCAATAGCAGAAATGATAGCGGGAACATCACTACTAACTTTAAAGTCATTAAAGAGACAATAAGAGAAGACTGTGAAAAGATGTTTGCCAATAAACTCAGCAACTTAGATGACATAGACAAGTGTCTTGAAAGATAGAAATTAATAAAACTGACTCAAGAAGAAATAGGAAATCTGAGTATCTCAATATCTGTTAAAGGAAACTGATTTGTGGGATTCCCTGGCAGTCCAATGGTTAAGACACCTCGCTTCCACTGCAGGGGGCATGGGTTCGACCCCTGGTTGGGGAACTAAGGTCCCGCATGCTGCGTGGCATGGCCAAAAAGTAGAAAAAAAAAATCAATTTGTAACTTAAAACCTTCTAACAAAGAAACTTCCAGACCCAGATATCTTTACTGATAAATTCTATCAAGCATTTAAGGAAGAAATAATACCAATTCTACCAGAGAACAGAGGAAGAGAGAACACTTCCCAAGTCATTTTATGAGACCAACATTATCTTGATACCTAAACCAGGCAAACACATTGCAAAGAAATGAAAAACTGAGACCAATACCCTTCATAATATGATTGCAAAAATCTGTAACAAAATTTTAGGAAATCAAGTCAGGCAATGTATAGAAAAGGTTAATCATCATGGATCAAGTGTTTGAATATTTAACGTTTGAATTTCAATTATTGTATTTCACCATATTAACAGATCAAAGATGAAAACCCACATGATTTGCTTAATAGATGCAAAAAGAAGTATCTGACAAAACCTAACACAAATTTCTTATAAAGTTAAGCACATATATACCACAGACTCAGCAATTCCACTCCTGGCTGCTACCCAAGAGAAATTAAAACACATGTCTACACAAAGATTAGTATGTAAATGTTATAGCAATTTTATTCATAGTAGTAAAAAACTAGAAACCATCCAACTGTCCATTAACAGGGGAATGGATAAACAAATTGAAGTATATTCATACAACTGAAACTACTCGGCAATAATAAAAATGACCTTTAACAACATGGATGGACTTGGAGGATATTACGCTAAGTGAAATGTCAGGCAGAGAAAGACAAATACTGTATGATACCACTTACATGTGGAATCTAAAAAAATATAACAAACTAGTGAACATAACAAAACAAACTAGTGAACATAACATAACAAACTAGTGAACATAACAAACTAGTGAACATAACAAAAACAGATATAGAGAACAAACTAGTGGCTACCAGTGGGGAGAGGGAAGAGGGGAGGGGCAACATATGGGTAGGGGATTAAGAGGTGCCAAACTACTGTGTATAAAAGAAATAAGCTACAGGGACATATTGTACAACACAGGGAATATAGCCAATATTTTATAATAACTATAAGTGGCGTATAACCTTTAAAAATTATGAAACATTATGCTATACACCTGTAACTTACATAACATTGTACATCAACTATACCTCAATTTAAAAAAAAAAAGAAATGACGGCGCCGCCGGGGACCCCGCGGACTCTGCATAGGGGTTGGCGCCGGAGAGGTCCAGCCGTCTGGGGCTGACACCCAGCGCCCAGCCCGTCGAGTCCGCGGCGCCTCGGCCCCGGTGCCCCGCCGCGGCCTGGGAGCGTCGGCCGGGCGGGACGACATTAAACTGAGATGTCCCTGTACGACGACCTGGGAGTGGAGACCAGTGACTTAAAAACAGCAGCCTGGTCCCCAAACTTCAAACTTCTGTAGTCTCAGCTCCAGGTGAAGAAGGCAGCTGTCACTCAGGCAAAGAGCCAAAGGACAAAACAAAGTACAGTCCTTGCCCCGGTAAGCGACCTGAAGTGAGGTGGCTCTTCAGACCAGAGGCAGATTGTGGACACCCCGCCGCAAGTGGCAGCGGGCCTCAAGGATCCGGTTCCCAGGGGGTTTCCTGCAGGAGAAGTTTTGATTCCCCTAGCTGGTGAATATGATCCCATGTTTCCTAACGATTATGAGAAAGTAGTGCAGCGCCAAAGAGAGGAGCGACAGAGACAGCGGGAGCTGGAAGGACAGAAATAGAAGAGAGAGAAAAGAGGCGTAAAGACAGACGTGAAGCTAGGGGCTTTTCCAGGCGACCAGATTCAGATTCTGATGAAGATGAAGATTATGAGCCAGAGAGGAGGAAGAGAAGTATCGGCGGAGCTGCCATTGCACCACCCACTTCTCTTGTAGAGAAACACAAAGAGTTACCCTGAGACTTTCCTTATGCAGAGGATTCAAGACCTTGCTCACCGTCTTCCAAAGCTGCTATCCCTCCCCTGGTGTACGAGGAACAAGACAGACCCAGATCCCCAACCGGCCCCGGCAACTCCTTCCTCCCCAACATGGGTGGCACAGTAGCACATAAAATCATGCAGAAGTACGGCTTCTGGGAAGGCCAGGGTCTTGGGAAGCACGAGCAGGGCTTGGGCCCAGCGCTGTCAGTGGAGAAGACCAGCAAGCGGGGAGGCAAGATCATCGTGGGCGACACCACTGAGAAAGATGCAACCAAGAAGTCGGATTCAAATCCATTAACTGAAATACGTTAAGTGTCCTACTAAAGTGGTCCTACTAAGGAACATGGTTGGTGCAGAAGAGGTAGATGAAGACTTGGAAGCTGAAACCAAGGAGGAGTGTGAAAAATATGGCAAAGTTGGAAAATGTGTGATATTTGAAATTCCTGGTACCCCTGATGATGAAGCAGTACGAATATTTTTAGAATTTGAGAGGGTTGAATCAGCAATTAAGTTGTTGTTGATCTGAATGGGAGGTATTTTGGTGGACGGGTGGTCAAAGCATGTTTCTACAATTTGGATAAATTCAGGGTCTTGGATTTGGCAGAACAAGTGTGACTGTAAGAACTAGAGCCTAAGTCATCTCCAGCGATCCTTCAACGAGCTGCAGACTGAGCAGAGGAGAGCAAGGCGACAGGCAGCCTGCGTGGCTGTGGGTACAGAGACTCTGGAAGGACTTCTAAGATATATGTCGACTGATTCCTTTTTTATTTTGTGGTTTTTTAATATAGTATAAAAATCCTTTAAAAAAAACAAAACAGATAACTAATAAGAACCTGCTGTATAAAAAAATAAAATTCAAAAATTCAAAAACATAAGTAAATAAATAACAATCTGTGTGCCTCTTTGGTTGTTTCTCTTTTTTATTACCACTTCTGAGGTGATTACATTTTTGTCTAGGATTTCATGATAATCCTCAAGTGCTTCAGTGATATGGCATTTCTTGCACTAAAAAATCTAGAAAGTTTTGGGATATGGGGTTGTGTTACCCTTTGCTTTTCTTTCTTTCTTTTTTTTTTGATTCATTTTGATAAAACCTGCAAGTTACTAAAAAAAAAAAAAGAAAGAAAAAGAAATGACCTATGATACATGCGATCGCATGGATGAATCTCAACATTTTTGTGCTTGGTGAAAGAAGCCACGCATAGAAGACTACATACTGGAAGATTTCATTTATATGAAACTATAAAAAAGACAAATCTATCAGGACGGAAAGCAGATCAGTGGATGTCTAGGACCAGGGATGGAAAATTGAGAAAGGGAACAGGGAACACTTTAGGATGATGTAAATATTCTCTATATTGATCATGATACTGATTATACAGGTGTATAAATATGTCAAAAGTCACCAAATGCACACGTAAAATAGACGCATTTTAATCTGTAAATTATACATTAATAAAATTGATTTTTTTTCATGAGTGCACATCATGGGGGTCTTTATTGCAAAAGAGAAACTGTCTTGGAGGGTCTTACAGTTGCTGGATATGAGATTGAGCTGGACCATGGAATGTTCTGGCATCATGGGTGAGGTCAGAGAATCCTGTCTGCTGGAGCTCTGGTGACAGTTGGAATCCTAACAGTCATACTGGTGCAGTGGGTGCAGACAGAGCTGCTGATGTTGCCAGTTCAGTGAAAGGGTGAAGGTCTCAAAGCATCAGGAGGCTTTGATTTACACTTTTGTACTTGGGTCATTCACAATGGTTCCCAGAGAAGCAAGATCTGCCTGGTGACATGGACAAGGGGATGAAGTCTCCAGCCACTTTTCCAGGAACCCCCCCAGTGCTCATGCTGGGTCTGTGGTGAAGAGGCATAAAAGGAGAAGTATCCAGTGGTAAGGAGAACATAGCTTTGAGAGCTGAGAGTCCAGTCTGGTGGCCCAAAGCTAGCTAGACAAGCCCGCCTGTTTCCTAGGGAGGAAGAAAGAGTGAGAGCCCAGGGTTCATGGCTAGGAGAAAGGGCAGAGTGGCACAAGAAAGGAGAGCATCTTTAATGTCCTTCCCAGGGGACTCAAATGGCCTGAGGAAGACAGACTCTACGTGTCTCAATCTCTACCTTCTCAGAACTTTCCTCCCAAAGTTGCCTGTGCCCCCTGCCAGCCCCTGGGACACACCTCTTGCCTGGATCACTCTATTCAGACAGAACTGTTGTTTCACCAAACTGGATTCTTTCCTATACTTTCCCTTTTTCAGTTACTGATGGCCACCTGTGGTCACTGGGCTTAGAAGGATGGCCTTAGAACCAGTTTCACTCCCCCACTTTACTGAGAAGGAAAATGGAGCCCTGGGAGGCAACATCCAAGTTATGAATTGGAAAACTTTAGATCTAGTCAGAACCAAGTTCAAATTTCACTCTCCCATTTGCTAGCTCTATCAAAGTGGACAAATCTCGTAAGGTCTTTGAGCCTCCTTTGCCTTAACTGTAAAAGAGGTACAATGACCCCTTCATCGTGGGGTTGTCCCAAGGATTACACAAGACAATGCGCAGACCGCACCTGCAGGATCTCTACCACGTAGTCGGCCACCAAAAATGGCCTTAGGGGTCAGGGGGAGGGTTGTATCTTGCCAGGAAGACGGCTGCCCTGGACATCTCACTGCCTTCTCTGGCCTTTGTTTCTGAAAAAATGCACTTCAGTGTTCATTCTGGTCTCTTAGGGCCCATTAGTGTCCTTTTTCTTTTCTCTTTCCTTCTTTGATCTAAGTAGAGGAATCTGAGTACTCGATGGCAGTTTTCTGACCCAACCAATACCCTTTTCCACCTGTGTAACTGACGGCGGTGGCAGCAATAACCACAAGAGCCCCAGTAATAATACCTTTCCCACCCACACAGGCAGGCTTTGCCCTCTTTAGAAGCAGCAAAGGGCAGGGCGTGCAACAGGGCAGCAGACGGCCACACTCACCGGCTACCTAAGCCCCCTCACAGAAGCCCCTGGAGCGATGACTACCACTATCCCCCAATCCAGAGTGTTCTTCCCGCCCTGGCACGGCAAGCAGGACAGACTAGGGGCTGGGGTTTATTTTCACAGGTCTCACCATGCCTGGAAGAGAGATTACAGGCAGGTACATGTGCAAGAGGCTTTCAAACTCCAGATCCAAGATGTCCCTGATCCAGAGCTCACACTCGGCCCATGTGGTATCAGCAAGTGGCCCCTGGCAACCCCTTCCAGCACCACCCCACTCCTTCCTCTAGGGGGAGCTGATGAGCCACGGGTGCTCAACCCCAATTACTATTTACTTCATCGGTGTAAGCTTAGCTCATCACAATGCCATTAGCATCAAGAGGCAACTCAAAACTCGGGCAACCAGAAGTGATGCTCAGGTCATCTGTCCTAAAGCAAGACCCCCAGGTCACATTCCACCAGTGTCCCTGGCTCACTTCACTTCTGCGGTAGCAAGAAAGCCAAAACTTCACAGACTTCTACCCAAGTACCCTTCATGTACTTACTACTAAAACCTAAAAAATGCCTGTCTTCTGATACTACATATTTATCTTATGATAGGACTCTTCACATAATATCAATCATGGCTAACACTTATTGAACACTTACATTGTCCCAGGAACTGTGCTAAGTGTTTGAAATGCATGATTTCACTTAATCCCCACAACATTCTATAAGGTAGTTACCATTATTATCCCCGTTTCACAGATAAGGAAACTGAGGCTCTTAGACTTTGAGTCTAACAGCAGAAAGATTTGAACCCAAGTCTGTTGTTCTAATTATTATTCCCACCACTACCTTGCGACATTAATTATAAATCAGAGGGGAACCTTTCCTCGTACCCCTTATGCTGTGGGTACAACATTTTGACAATTGAGACACATACTCTGCTATTAATACACAGAGAGTCAAGTGTCCTTCTCTGAGTTGACAATGTGGTCCTAACTTTCAGGTCCAAGAGCATCTCAAGAAACAGCTTAACCTGGTAGTAAGTTACTACCAGAGAGCAGAGGAAACTAGTCATTCAGTTGAAGCACATTGCCATTTTTGATCCATCTTTGGCATCCTGATGCATGACAGTAATGATCCTGTTTGCCAGGTACTGCAACTGGCTGGGCTTTGATCCTGATGGCATCACCTGGGCTTAATGCCCTGTAGAGTCCTGCTGAGGATCTAGCGAGGCAGAGGGGGGCTTTCGGAGCCTCCTGCCTCAACTCTCTGACTCTGCTCTGATTCCCCGTCCCCCCGCATAAATCTTGGGGGCTTCTCTGGGGTGTCTGTATGAGCATGTGGGAGAATAGTCTTAAGCTCTTTCCTGAGAAGAGGCTGCACCCATTCCACAGGGTCCCAGAGCCCTTCCAGGAGGCCAGATTTGGTGGGAGCGGGGAGTGGGTAGTGGAGGAGCAGGATTTTATGACAGCAAGACAAATGAGGTACTCCCTTATTCAGAACCAAATGTCCTACTGATTGGTGTAGGGTCAAAATGTAAGCGCTGAGAAAGTCCAAGGAAGGAGAGGGGATGGGAGCGAGGGCAGTAGAAAAGATTTCAGGAGCAGAGAGCCTTAAGCCAACGGGCAGGATTTGGATAAGAAGGGCATTCCTGGCAGAGAACAGATGAAAGATTATACTGAACGAGGACCAAAGGGGAGAGGCTAGAGGCATGAGATGTAGCTGAGGACCCTGTGGGAAGCTGAGCAGCAGAGCAGAGTGGGCCTAGCGTGGGAGTGAGAGGAGGTAGTAAGGAACAGGGCTGCACCGTGAGGGAAATGGCTTCCCGGGAAGACCAAACTCACAAGGTGTGCTGGACAGAGAGGTGATGGAGAGGCTTGGAAGCAGGAGTCCAGTTAGGAGGTCCAAACCTGTCACCCAGTTCCAACATGTGGGTTTTTTCCTACACCAAGCAACTGCCTGGCACCAGCTATAGGTGTTCTACAATTCAACTCAACGCTGACGCTATCGACCCGGAGATGGCATCAGATCCCACAGGTTAAGGGCTCAGTCCTACAAGACTAACCCCCCACACTTCCCCACTTGAGACACCAATCACAAGTCCAGGTTGTCACCTGTGCTTCTGACTGACCAGCTATAGATGGGAGCTTCCCCCAACCCCTCCTTGGGTTTGATTAATTTGCTAGAGTAGCTCACATAACTCAGAGGAACATTTTACTTACTAGACAGCTGGTTTATTATAAAAGGATATAACTCAGGAACAGCCAGATGGTAGAGACACATAGTACAAGGTGGGGGGAAAAGGGCTCGGAGCTTCATGCTCTCCCCAAGTGCACCACTCTCCCCAAATCACCATCCCAGAAGCTTTCTGAACCCCATCCTTAGGGGTTTTATGGAGGCTTCATTACATAGGCTGCTTGATTACATCATCGGCCACTGGCGAGGGGGCTTCTAAGGGTGGGGACTGGTTGCCAACCACCTGATTAGAGGACACGGGTTCGAGCCCTGGTCTGGGAAGATCCCACATGCCGTGGAGCAACTAAGCCCGTGCGCCACAACTACTGAGCCCACGTGCCACAACTACTGAGCCCGTGTGCCACAACTACTGAAGCCCACGCACCTAGAGCCCGTGTTCCACAACAAGAGAAGCCACCGCAATGAGAAGTCCGTGCACGGCAACAAAGAGTAGCCCCCGCTCGCCGCATCTAGAGAAAGCCTGTGCACAGCAACGAAGACCCAAAGCAGCCAAAAATAAATAAATTAATTAATTAATTTAAAACAAAATTTTTTTTAACTAATAAAGAAAAGTTCCCAGCAAAAGACGGGAAAATGGGACTTGACTTTGCCATCTTCCCAGGCTTTTGGCTTCTCTGTACCTACCCGCTTCCTAGACTAGTACCATCACCAATGCCTTAGGGTAGCTTTAGACCAAAGGCAAGTTGTCTGGATTGACTTCTCCTTCCGGTCCTGAGGACAACACTACAAGCTTGGGAAAAAGTGACCTTTCCCCAGCCTCTGGTATCACTTCTCCTTTCTCTCCAGCAAGACTCTCTGGACGTGGATTCCAACACCACTCCACTCCTGCTGCCCCCTGGGGTCTCATTAGAATCTGTCAAAGTCTTGAGCAGCTCAGGACTTGGCCCTGGAGACAACTCTCAGACACAAAGCCCAGCCAGACAGGAGCATCCTAAGTTTGTCACCTCCCAGGAAAGCCTCTTGAAACACTCTTCACCAGCCAGGAACCCTCAAGCATCAGAGATAGAAGTTCACTAACTGAACTCTTTCCAAGCCCATTTCTCAGAAAGCATCCCCTCCCTTTCTGTCTCCTACTTTACCTGAAAATTCCTGGCAGCTCCACCTCGACTGACAGGTGTGGATTCTCAGGACTGTGACAATTATTTGAACGTGTTTGTTTAGTGTTTCCGTATTTGAATAGGCAACACCCCCATTAAGGCTGAGAGGTTGGTACCATCAGCCTCAGCTTAGATAAAAGGAGAGGGAAGCAGCTTAGATAAAAGGAAGAGGTTAAGTTGCTTCTCCAAGTTCACAGGGCTAGGAAGTGAGGGAAACAAGATTCTCTGTCTCATTCTAGAGCCCAAACTCCTGACCCCCATGCTCTAGTGCTGGGCTGTCCAATAGAATAGCCACTAGCCACTACGCTAGCTACTTATGTTCAAGTTTTAATTAATGAGAATCAAGTAAAATTAAAAATCCACTTCCTCAGTTCTAATAGTCACACTCCAGGGGCCCACTAGCCACGTGTGCCTAGTGGTTGTCACATCTGAGAGTGCAAATATGGACTGTTTCCACCCTCATGGCGAGTTCTGCTGGACAGCCTGTAGCCTGATGCTTCCCATTTATACATCTGGGCAAGAGGCAAAGTTACTGCCCGGCCCACCACCCTCACGGCTACCCCATCCCTTCATGAAAATAGCCCCAAATGCCTCTTCAGAGCAGCATGACCCTGACTTGTCTTTCTTTTCTTGCTGCTAGCTCTGTCCAGTCTCCAGGAGGGTGGCAGGAAACCTCGCCAACAAGACACATGGAAAGAATGAGATTTGAGGGCTGAGACTGTGCAGCCAGGCCTCCCCACACGTGTACCGGCGGTCCAACAGGAAAATGGCAGTGAGTGAGTCCCCAGCCACAGCCCAGGCAAAGGGCAGATGCCCTCAGCCTCACCGTGGATGTCGCTGACATTTCTCGGGAGTCAGCGTGCCCTCCTGGCCCCCAAGCTGTGTTACGGCCAACTGTCCCTAGAAACTCAGTCTTTACTAGCTTCTGGAAGTTTTAAGGGTGAGGAATATCCATTTTTCATAAAGCCCTGGATTCCTCTTGACTTCTGTACACTCAGAGCTTACATCTGGAAAGGAAACCTCATCCTCTGATCAGCTACCATGTGGTTTCTTTTTAGAAAGAAACTTTACTGAAGGGACGTGCCCAGCAGGCTGCCTGTTGGCCCCGAGGGGCATTTCGGCTGTGCCTCCTCTACCTTTAGAACCACACTCCCCAAGGATACCCAGGAGCGTCCATCTCCCGCTCTCAGCATCCAGCACGGAGACTGCGCCCCGCTTCCCTGGTCTCTGCCTCAGCGGTTTCAGCCCCATTTCGCATCCTGTTCATTTCTGGTCCAAACACAGCCTGCTGGCACCATATTCCTTTCCTGCTGGCTGTGGGTCCTGCTCAGCTTGCTCTTCTGGGCATCTACCCCCTGACTCCAGGGGAGTGAGGAGAGGGGGCAGGCTCTGCTTTCTGACTGCCTGCCCGGTGACCCGTGATAAAGTAGAAGTCAGGATGCCAAAGTTCTTCCTAACCCAGGATGGAGTGTGCATCCCAAGCCCCAAGCTGCAGTGACCAGCCGTTGGGACATCCCCACCATGATCTTCTCCCTTTTCGGGAGTAGCGTCTCTAGCAGAGAAACTGACTGTGTCTTTTTCTCCAGGTTTCCTCCTCCGTATCAGACTCAGGGTCAGACAGGAGGTTTTCAATGGACACATCCTCCCTACAGTAAGTCCCTCAGGAAGGACCCTCTCTCCATGTGACTCTAGCCCCTTTCTCACCAACTAAGAGGTTGGTCCTCGCTTTAGCATTTGGACCTGCAAGTACTAGGCATGAAGGACCCTCTTCCTGTTAGATAGCACACAGAAAGCAGACAAAGCATGTAGGAAGAATAGCAGGATGAGGACAAATATCGTGCTGAAAGGTTGACTGGAAGAAAAAGTATTTGCAAAACGTTTGCTGAAGAGCCACTGTCAGCCTATATTCATAGCTATTCTATTACCATAAAAACAGCCCATACAAACTGATAAGAAAAATTTCAAGGAAAACTTTGGAAAAAGGGCAGAATTTATGAAAAGGCAATTCTCACACACATACACAGATGCACACGCAAGGTAACTGAAATGTCTAAAATGGAATATGTTCAATTTCACTGATAGAAGGGAAAACAGAAGACTGTGAGAAGACAGTTTTCACCCATTAGATTGGCAAAGATTAAAAAGAATGAACATTCCCAGTGCTGGCAGGATGCTGTGTCAAAAACTGTGAAGGGTCTGGCATGTTTTCCCACTTGCACAGTTTTTGTTTTATATATATATATATATATATATATACACACACACATATATATGTGTGTATATATATATATATACACACATATATATGTATGTGTGTGTGTATATATATATATATATATATATATATATATATATATGTTGCAGAAGCATGAGCACTTGGGTCAGAGAAAAGAGTCCTTTATTGATGCAACCAGATCAATAGAGTAAAGTGCAGTGACAGTCCCTCACTCCTAGACCCACAGGTAATGCTGTGAGGGCTGATAAAAATTCTCTTGTGAGTGGCAGGTTTCATTCCATAGACAAGGGATGGAAAAAAATTTTTCCTCCATTTGTATACAGGAGAGAGACAGCCATCTCCCTCTTCTCTGGGAAGGAGAGGGAAAAACCTTTGCCCTTTGAAGAAGAGATAGGAAGGATCCTGGATGCTCACTCTGACCTTTTGGAATGTAAAAATCTCTCTCCAAGGGCCAGCTAAGCCCGGTAGGTGTCTCAGGCTTTTACCAAGAGACGGCTCCAAGGTTGGGGCTTCATCCCTTTTGAAACATAAACACTAGGGAAATAGTGGTCCACTATTCCTGACACTTTGGAAGCTTAACCTAGGGATCTAGTCCAGATTACAGTCATTTGTCCCATTTGGGGAGATAAGAGAAATTTTGTTATCCTCTTGGATTAGAGGAATCAGCAAATGGCTACAGATCTAATTCACATAGTGTATGAAAAGCAAAACGTGCCTAGGAGAAGTGAAGGCAAACATTCTCTGTCTTTATACTAAATACATTTCTCTGTCTCAGGAGGCTAGAGCATTTTACAGGAGCACTGAGAAGGTTTATTTCCCCACACAAGGTTGCAGAGAGAAAAGGGCATTCTTGGCCTTTGCTGACAGAAATGTGTATTGCTATAGCTCTTTAGGGAAGTAATCTAGCAAATCTATTCTGACTGCACACCTTAATACTCCAGAAATCCCACTTTATAAAATATAACAAACAGAAATGAAACACAAAGTCAAAAGAATATACATATAAGAATGCAAATTACAGGACTGATAGAAATGGCAACAAATGGAAAACAATTGAAATACCTGTCCATAAGAAATGTATAAATTGCTGAAACAGTTATACCATGAAGTATGTTGTGGGCTTTTTTAATGTTTATTCTATATCTTCATAGATACAGAAGTATATCTATGTATGTAAGTATATCTTTAAGTATATACTTGCATACATAGGTGAGAAAGGCAGAATGGAAGAGATATATAATATATCCATTTGTAAAACGATGAAAAAACTTACATGTACATGTCATACAGGTACATGATTATATGGGAGAAAGATGTGGGAGGACAGACTTTTCATATTAATTGCCTTTGGGAGAGTGGAGATAGGAAAAGAAAGAGGAAGGTAAAGTTTAAATTCAGCAAAAAAGAAAAATATGCCTAGCTCAATATCAGCGGAAAATTTAGGATATAAAATTCTCTCTGTGATATTACTCTAGGTATATACTAATTGATTCTACTCCTGGATAAGGACTAGAATAGTATGTCAACAAATGAAAATATTTTATTTGGGGACTCATATTTTATTTATTCACTCAACAAATATACTGAATGCCTACTCTGTACCAGGCCCTGTTCTCATCCCTGGAAAGATGGTACTAGACAGAATCCTTGAACTCATGGAGTTTACTCTCTAGTGGGGGAGATAGACAATGACTTTGGTCAAGAATAAATGTGTCAGAAAATGTCAGGTGGTAGTAAGTGCTATGATGAAAAATTAAAACAGGAGAAGGACCAGGGTGATGGGGTTGCCATTTTAAATGGTGATCGGAAACAGTGTCTCTCTGATCTAAGCAAGGACCTAAAGAAAGTAGGGAAGCAATCACACGCTTTCTCCTTCCCAGGTCAAGCATCATCAGGCTCTCAGCCCCGCCTTTCATGGTTTATTTCTGGACCCTCTCTCAAAGGGCTCCAGTTAGTGGATCCCAAAACCAAACACACCCTTCTTCTAGTGTGGTTTAACTCACCCTTCTTCTAGTGTGGTTTAACTAACACAGGGAAGAGGCAGTGAGTACGCACCTAGCTTTCCCCTGGAAACATACACTATGTTGTATGTAGAATAAAATTGTTCTGGAGGCAGTAAGATGTCAGAGTGAAAAGTATGTAAGTTGGAGGCATGTGTTCTAGATTCAACACCTGGCTCTCCTACTTACTAGCTGCATGACCCTGAGCAAGTTATTTATCCTCTCTGGGACCTTCTCAATAAAACGAAGGATAATAATCCTATCTACTCCCGTAGAAACCATTAATTTTAAAAACTTAAACGGGGCTTCCCTGGTGGCGCAGTGGTTGAGAATCTGCCTGCTAATGCAGGGGACACGGGTTCAAGCCCTGGTCTGGGAAGATCCCACATGCCGCGGAGCAACTGGGCCCGTGAGCCACAATTACTGAGCCTGCGCGTCTGGAGCCTGTGCTCCCCAACAAGAGAGGCCGTGATGGTGAGAGGCCCGCGCACCGCGATGAAGAGTGGCCCCCGCTTGCCACAACTAGAGAAAGCCCTCGCACAGAAACGAAGACCCAACACAGCCATAAATAAATAAATGAATAAAAAAAAAAAAAAAAACTTAAACGACGCCTGGTACATAATAAGAGCTAAAAAGAAATAGCTCTGTTATTACTATTGCTACTTACTATTGCTACTGCTAATATTTTAAGGGTTGGCCCACTTGCAGTATGGACTCACATTGAACTTGTAGAGTTTTGAGGGCCTGGTTGCAACTTACAAATGGTCACTCCTCTTTTCTTAGAACTTACCTCCTATTGGTAAGGGAGGCAGGGAGAAAGAGAAGACAGGGGTGGGGCACTACTGCTTTGAACCATGCCGCCCGAGGAGGCCTCTCTGAGGCAATGTTTTAGCTGAACAAAGTAGGCAGCTCAAATAATATTTTCATTATTAAGGAAATGAGCATGTATGAAGGAACATGTACTCAACTTAAAGATGCTTCTGGACTCTTAACAACTCAACCAAATCAAAGCAACATGAAAACATTTTTATACCTGGAATATTTGTCATATAACGAATAAAAAAGTATTTAATTTGTGTTAATGTTCTCTTTTAATCCTTTATCAAAAATATCAGGTAGAAATCATTTTTGTATGTTGTTGAAACATGTAGTCTCATCACAACACATTGGTTCATGATTCACAAACCTTGTATTTGTTTAATACGTCAGGTTTTTTAAACAGAACATCTCTGAAATTTTGGCATAACTGTATCACAGAAAAACTGATTCCCTGTTTATTATTTGAGTCACTCATTATCATTTTAAAACAAGTAAAGTTATGAAAAAATATTTTTTAGATTTTTTAGAGGAATAACATGATTTGCAGAATCCCAAGAAACTCCCCCTCCCCATTTTTCCGTGATATCCCTAAGCTAAATATCTTCCAGGAGTTTGGAAACATTACATTCTAACGGGAGGAGACTGACAACAACATATGGAAAAAAATGAATACATAAAATGTTAGGTGGTGTTAATTGCTATAAAGAAAAATAAAGCAGGATAAGGGTCTAGAGGGAAAATGGGGGCTGCTGTTTTAAATAGGGTGGTCGGTGATGAGGAAAACACATACAGATAAAGACGAGAAAGCAAAGGAAATCTGAGGAAGGCTTCTAGCAATCACAAAGGAGGGAATGGTGGGACCCATGGAGGAAGTCCTTGTGAGCTTCAACTCGAAAGCTCAGTGTTTGGGAGTTTTCACGCAAGGAGGGGAGGAAAGTGCTTTCCAGGCACCAGGAACTGCACGTGTGGAGGGAGGGGAACTGAACGGGCCTGAGCGTGTTTAGTAATGACAGGGAGCTGGGTGTGGTCCTAGTGCAGGAGAGTGGCAGGTTGCTGTTATACAAAGGAGGTAGAACTGGGCAGGTGCAGAATGCCTTGCATATCACGCTTGGGAGTTTAGTTACAGGAAACCAAGATCACCTCCTGGATCTGGTCTAGTTAATTTCACGGAAGATACTCTGGCAACGTGACTGATGGACTGAAGTCTTCCTCTCCAAAGTCCCTACCAGGACTGTAGCCCAGACCACAGCAGGACACGTTCTAATTTTCCTGCCTTTGCCTTCACACTTTAGAATCAGCTTTTCCTTCCTGGCAGCGTTGACAGAGATCCCGGTTGCCCATTCCAGCATCCATTTCCTGTCTCTTACATAGTGACAGAGCCCTTGGCTTTAACAGAGTACAAAGCTGCTTGGAATAAAAACCTTATTTCCCAGCCTCGCTCATAGCTAGAGCTAAGTTCCAACCATGAGATGTAAATGGAAGTGTTAGGGGAGCTTTCTGGAAATCTTGAGACCGCTGGAACATAACTTCACCCTCTTCCTTCCTCTATCCCCTCCTGCTTTCTGTTAGAATGGTGGCGTGATGGTGGGAACTTGGGACCAACAAGATGATGGTGGAGAAACAAGAGCAAATCTGGGTCCCCAGGGACTGTGGAGCTGCCATTCCAGCCTTGACCTCTTACCTCTGCACTTGGTTTAAATGACAGTCTTTCATATTTAAGTCACTGTCATTTTGAATTTTCTGTCCCTTGAAGCCAAAGTCAAAGGCAGGAAAAGGACATGCAGTTTTTTGGGTTTTGTTTTTATTCTGTAAATACCTTCAGCTTCCCGTGTTGCTGCCTTTGGGGAGGAGCAGCTCATTCCAGTGAACTGAAAGTTTAGAGGAGGACAGAGCCGTCCCTCCAAGCAGGGGTGCCAGGCGCACCTGGCCAGGTGTCCCAGCCATAGCCTCCCACATGCTCCCTCATTCTCAGTGCAATTGGTTGTGTCTCTTTTGCTATATTTTACCAATTGCAAAACAGCTGCCTTATTTGCCTTTCGGAGAAATGTTTAGGCAGGATTGGCTTGAGAATCATGGTTATCTTTTTATGCATTCATTATTTCTGGAGTACGCACTATACGCCTGGCACTGGGATGGTCATGTTCAGAACAAGGAACCCAAGGAGTCTGCTGTGTCCTGTGCAGATCAGATGACTCGAGGTACAGTGCGTTCCTCAGGATTCCACTGGGGGAAGAGGGTCACATTGTGAGTGGGATACTGACAAACTTGAACATATCCAGGGGGGACCTAGGATGGTCTGGACTGCACTCAAATCTCAAATTTCAAAATCTTAAGGTATAAAGGTAAGAGGAACGCAGGATGTGGCAGATGTCCTATTTTGGTCTAACCAGAATCCTTTGCCTCCTTATTCTGGTAACTATTTCCCTTGCTTTGTAGAGGACCTGCTCCTTTCCTATTCCTTGTGATTCTGGAGGGGGGTTTTGAAATAGGAGGGAAGGAGGCAGAGCACAACCTCTGAAAGAATGACATAGCCCAAGGACATGACATAAACTGATTAGAACCAAATGGGTCCAAGATGGCAGACAAGTCGACTTCCACTAGACCTTGAGCCTCAGTATACGCTCACAACAGCAAGCTAAATGACACACCCACAGGCGCCATGACAGTTCCAGGACCTATCATAAGGATCAAAAAATGGGCGGTGGCCCAACTCCTGGAAATCCCCGCCCCTTCCTAAAATAACTGGAATACTCCCCCCACTCATTAGCCCATGAAATGACCCAGTGCTATAAAAACTGACAACCCCATACCCTGGTGCCTTTCTCACCTTCTGAGACGGCCCACACTCTGTCTGCAGAGTGTGTTTCTCTCTAAATAAATCCACTTCTTACCTATCACTTTGCCCCTCAATGAATTCTTGCTGCAATGAGACATCAAGAACCTGAAATTCATTAAGTCCTGAAACCAGCTGTGTGATCTCAGTTGGAAGACTGTGGGTTTTGGCCAGGTTCGAGTCCAGGCCACATGGGTTCAAGTCCCAGTCTGAGGTGCATGGTTTCAGTTTCAAGTGCAGTACCCTGACTTCTAGCCACAGGGACGGACATGTGACCTGAACCAGACCAGTCAAAGCCCTGCCCTAGGGTTTCTGCCTTTTCCCCCTTGGACTGTAAGTGAAAGGATGTGTTTGTAGAGATGGTGGTACTTGGATTCCCAGCCATGTGGAAGAAGTTGAAATAAGGGAGCAAAACACAAATAGAAGACAAGCTGAGAAATGGAGAGATGGAGCGCCTGGGGCCAGTCAACTGTGGGGACAGCTCCATCCTTGCCATTCTGCAGTTGGCTCACAGGAGGCAATAACTGTCCTTTTTTATTTATCTGGTTTAAACTGAGTTTTCTGTCACTTGCAGCAGAGTCTTTAATAAGGCAGGCCATGATCTCATATGTTGAAATCTACCCTGTGAAAGAGGAATTATTCATCTACATTGGTTCAAAAAGCCAAAACTGGACCCAAGTGCAGTAGTTTCAGGGAGGCGTACTTGTGCTCAGTATAAGGGGTTCCTTCTACCAACTGGAATGTTATTAATATAATCTAAGAATAAAATGACTGGTCCATTGACAGGTGTGAAGGCAGGGGGCTGATAGAGGTGACTTTGTATTTCCTCTACAGCTCAATGAGTATACTATTCTAAGGGGGAAAGAAGTTAATCCTATATTCTATATTCTACTAAAGCTGTTTAATTACTTTGCCACTGGAGAAAATAGAGAAGAAGAAGAAGACCTGGATTTGAAAGGGCAACCTGAAGTTCACTATTGCATGCGTCCATCTATCCATCCATCCAACCATCCAGCTGTCCATCCATCCTTCTAAAAATGAATCCATCCATCCTTCCAACTATCCATCTGTCTATCCATTCTATAAACATCCACTATCTTTTACTCTGTGGTGGACTTGTGCTAAGTGCTGTGTCTGTAAACACAGAGAACTTGGGCCTTATTTGTAACCTGAAGGAATATAAAGGTCTTCAGAGGGAGGCAGACAGATAATGAAAACAACACCACAAATGGTTAGAGGTGTTGGAACAAAAGCGTGTGACTCACTCCATGACACTATGAAGGAGGTAGTAGGGAGAGTGAGGATGGGGGGGTGGGGCTGTTGAGTCCAGAGTAGAGGTGATACCTGAGCTAGAAAGGAAGGAGGTACTGGCCAGGCAAAAGGCAGATGCACTATAGGTGGGAAATTAGGTCAAAGAACACCAAGGCATGGACCACCATTGGCCTTTAGAGCAAGGCAATTGGTAGAGTTGCTAAAACATAGGGTAAGACTGAGGTCAGGGGTTCAACAGAACCCCAGGTAACTGGATGAGGAACCAAGGTCCACTGAAGGATTGTAATAGGGAAGAAATCTGACCTGAATTTAAGGTTTTTTTAAATTATGTTAACAGTAGTATAGAAGATGGATTTGGAGAGGGCATGTTTTCAAGCTTACAATCAGATATATCTGGTTTTCATCAGCTATAGCTCATCTTTTAATGCCATGGTGAACTCCAAAGAGTTCAAAGCTCTGGAGTCAAAGGATCTCATCTAAGGTCCATGCTCTGTCAGTCTCTGGCTATGAGATCTCAAGCAGTTCATTTAACTACTCTGAGCCTCAGTTTCCTCATCTGTAAAATGGGGATAATAACCCACTATACGAGGTTGTTATGAGGATTTAATGAAATAAATTGTGTGAAAGCACCTTGTAAATCTTACATAACCACATTAATGCACAGATTTGTTGTTGTTTTGCTATGAAGGACATTTTTCTCATGGTATTATTATAAAATAAAATTTATAATAATATTTAATGTCTAGGAAGTATAACATGGAATTTGAAGATGACAGGGGTAGGGGGGTGTTTGAGGTAACAAGATGGATGAGACGGAGAAGGCTGGGTCTTGTAGTTCAAGTAGCCCCAGAAGACAGGAGATCATTGGTTTACTGGAAAGGGTAAGACACAGAAGTCCAAACCAGAAGATCAGTAAAAGTGAGAATGCAGAGGCAGGAAATAAGCACCACAAGCCAAAGTCCAAACTAAGTACAAGGTTCAGGGGTCCATGAAAGCAGCAGAAAGAGGTGATAATCAGAGATCCAGGTGGAAACCACTTGGATTTGAGCCACTGGGGTAGGTGGTATGAGAAAAGTTTGACAGCTGGTACTAAAGAGGCCCTTCTACAAAAACTTGGTTTTGTTCATTCAACAAACATATATTTAGTACCAGTTACATTTTAGGGTCTAGGAGTACAAAGTTAAGGTAAGGAGCTTACAACCCAATGAGGAAGACAGACACACGCGAGGTAATTATAACACATCTGATAAGAGAAACAACAGAGGGAAACATGGAGTACCCTGGGAACAACAGGAGGAGCAGCTAATGCAGGCTAAGTTGGGTCAGGGACTATTCTGGAGGAGGTGGTGACTGAGTGGAGTCGTAAAGGATGAACTGGAGTTAGCAGGTAAACTAGACACGTCTGGAGGGTGAGGGCATCCCAGGCAGCAGGGACAGCATGAGCGACAGCAGGGAAACATGAAGCAGGAAATATAAGCAGTTTAGGTTGCTGCTGCAAATCAGGGCCGAGAGTCAGGGACGGGTGAGTGCAGGTGATGGGAGCGGAGGCTGGAGTGGTTGGTAAGAAAGCTCCCCGGGCTGGCCTAGGAAAGCTGGGACTTCCTCCTGAAGGCCACAGGGAGTCATGGAAATCTAAGCAGGTGAGTGATAGGACAGGGAGAGCATTACTGAGAACCAGGTTGCTGTGACGGAGGGGACAAAGCAAGGGACTTGGGCACGGAGGGAGGTGATGGACCAGGAAGACACAGAGGAACTAGAGGGGAAGATGCATTAGGCAGGGCTCTCCAGAGAAACACACTACATATATGTATGTGTATATATACATATATACACACACACACACAGTATATATAAATATATATGCAGCATATAAAATATATTACATAAATATAAATATATATTTAAATATATATAAATGTACATATAGTTAAAAGCACATATACATACATATATAAGGAGAGCTATTATAAGGAACTGGCTCATAACGATTGTGGAGGCTGAGAAGCCCCAAGATCTGCAGTTGACAAGATGGGGACCCAGGAGGGCCAATGGTATGGTTCTAATCTGAGTCTGAAGGCCTGAGAACCAGGAAAACCAGTGGTGTAAGTTCTGGTTTGAGTTTGAGCCCAAAAGCAGGAGAAAACAGATGTCCCAGTTTGAAGACAGTCAGGCAGAGAGAGCAAATTCTCCCTTACTCCACATTTTGGTTCCGTTCAGGCTTTCAGCAGATTAGATAATGCCCACCACTTTGGGGAGGGCAATCTGCTTTATTCAGTCTACTGATTCAAATGTTAATCTCATCCAGAAACATCTTCATTGGGACTTCCCCAGTGGCGCAGTGGTTAAGAATCCACCTACCAATGCAGGGGACACAGGTTCGAGCCCTGGTCTGGGAAGATCTCACATGCCGCGGAGCAACTAAGCCCATGTGCCACAACTACTGAACCTGCACTCTAGAGCCCATGAGCCACAACTACTGAGCCCACATGCTACAACTACTGAAGCCCGCGTGCCTAGAGCCCGTGTTCCTCAACAAGAGAAGCCACTGCAATGAGAAGCCCACACACAGCAACGAAGAGTAGCCCCCGCTTGCTGCAACTAGAGAAAGCCTGAGCACAGCAATGAAGACGCAACGCAGCCATAAATTAATTAATTAATTATCTCTTTGTTTATTTATTTAAAAAAAGAATTACCTGGGGAGCCTGCTAAATACCAGGCCCTGCCCACAGTTCTAATTTCTTAGGTCAGGAGTGGGGCCCAAGAATCTGCATCTTAACAAGTAGACCAGATGATTCTGATTCCAATTTGAAAAACACCATTTTCTAAAATGTAGGATTCTTCATTTTCCTTGTCTACAAACATTAACTGAGGGAGCTATGAATGTGTTACCTACAACATTCTCCATTTCCCAGTCACATTTCCTGATCCTACAAACTCAAATCCATGTCACTGATTCAGACCTCACACATGTTCTGGGACAGACAGCAGCTTTCTATGTGATTTGACGTATGTACTGTGACTAAGTAACATCCCCCTAAGCCTTCAGTGCACCTGACTCTCAAGTGTAATGACTTTGTCTTGTTACTTATATAACAATAATTATCACCATCATCATAGCCACGATAACTGACATTATTAAGTCCCCTACTAAGTGCCAGAGCCCGTGCAAAATAATTTACTAGCATTATCTCATTTAATATTCACAGCAACTCTGTGAAGCAGATACTATTCATTATCCTTACTGTACTGATGAGGAAGCTGAGATTAGGGAGGTTATGCCCAAGGTCATGAACTTGTAAGTGATGGAGTCATTTGAACCCAGACTGATGCAACTGCTAATCCCATGGTCTTCCCACTGTGGCTCCTGATTTATTCACCTACCAAAGATTTCCTAGGATAATAATAATAACAACAACAACAATAATAGTGTACTACATTACTCCTTACATGAAAATTAATTCCAGAAGGAGCAAAGATTTAAAAGTAAAAAGATGAAACTTTAAAAGGATTATAAGAACTTCTGGTGCCACACAAGATGGATAAAGCCCACAATAGCCTACCTCTCTCTAATTACAACTAAAAACAATGTACAAGATATAAAAAGCAACTACCTGAGGACTCTGAAAAGTAAACAGAAGAGACAAGAAGGGAAGTAAACAATTGCAGCAGCAACCTGTCCAGGGATGAGCTCCCCAGGTGTGACCTGAAGACAAGCCCCAGTCATGGAACTGTGTGGTGGCAGTGCAGGCAGCTGAAACTCCAATAGGAACTCTGTTTCTCTGACCAGGATAATTGGGGAAAGAGGCCCCTGCACTCCCAAAAGTATGTGAGGAACCCCTGTTTTCTTTTTCTCTTTCTTTCTCTTGCTTCTTTGCCCTGAGGGTGGGTCCCAATCATGGAGGGGTGCTATAGCAGCAAGGATACAGACAGATAAAACCCTAAGTAAAACCCCATCTTTCTGAGCAGAGAATCATGAGTCCTCTATGGGCTAGATCACAGAGAAGAATCCTGGAGAGGAAAGAGCCAGAAAAAGGAATTTTCTAATTCTGTGTATAAACCTACACAAGGTCCTGACTTAACTCTGAGCTGTGAATGCACAAGACAGATACAAAGCACCATGGAAAAGTCTTTGAGAACTGAATTATGATTTAAACCACCACTCAAGTCTCAGATTAACCCCTAAGTAGCATAAACATGGGACAGACCCAAAACACCATAGCAACAGTTTGAAAACTATCATTGGAAAAGTCACCCACAGAAGGGGATACAGATTTTGCAGTCTGAACCTAATAAGGTTTGCTGAAACATAAATATCAACATTTGCCAGAGGATTTTAATAGGTCACAGAGTCTCATGACAATTTTAAATGTTCAGAATACAATCCAAAATTACCCACCATACACAAAAGAAGAAAATTTCAAGGGAAAATACAAAAGATGCCAACTCTTAGATGATCCAGATGTTGGAATTATCAGGCAAAGATGTTAAAGTAGTTATCATAAGGATGGTCCATAAGATAAAGGAGAATAGTCTTGAAATGAATGAAAAGATAAACATTCTCAGCAGAGAAATAGAAACTATTTTAAAAGGGACATTTTAAAACTGAAAAATATATAATCTGAAATAAAAGATTTACTAGATGGACTCAATAGCAGAATGGAGATGATAGAGGTAAGAGTCAGTGAACATGAAAACAGATGAATAGGAATTATCCAATCTGAATAATAGAGGGACTAAAGACTGAAAAACAATGAACAGAGCCATGGAGATCTGTGGGACAAGATCAAAATGTTTAACATTCATGCCATTGGAGTCCCAGAAGAATAGATATTGGTACATAAAAACATTTGAAGAAATAATGGCCCAAATTTCCCAAATTTGGTGAAAGACATCAATTTACAGATCTAAGAAACTCAGTAAAGCCCAATCAAGATAAAGTCAAAGAAAACCATGCCCAGACACATCATAATAAAACTACTAAGTACCAAGAAAAAAATATTTTAAAATCTTGAAAGAGTCTAGAGGAAAACAACACATTATTTTTAGAGGAAAGATAAT
This sequence comes from Balaenoptera acutorostrata, assembly GCF_949987535.1. Lineage (NCBI taxonomy): Eukaryota > Metazoa > Chordata > Mammalia > Artiodactyla > Balaenopteridae > Balaenoptera > Balaenoptera acutorostrata. The sequence continues at coordinate 101,609,135 of NC_080069.1, read as the reverse complement.
TCAAATGACTACTGATTTCTCATCATAAACCATGGAGTCCAGAAGACAGTTGAACATCTTTAAGAGTGCTGAAAGAAAACAAGTGTCAACCCAGAAGTCTATATCCAGTGAAAATATATTACAGGAATGAAGGTGGTGAAATAAAGACATTCTCAAATGAAGGAAATCTAAGAGAATTTGTAGACAGATTCTAAAATACATGCTAAAGGAAATTCTTTAGGCAAAAGGAAACTGATACCAGAGAGAAACTTGGAACTTTAAGAATGAAAGAAAAACAACAAAAATGGTAAAAATATGAGTAAATGGATACTAATTTTCATCTCTTAAGCTCCTTAAAATATGTATGACTGTTTAAAGCAGTAATGACAGAGTTGTCTGATGGGGTTTTCAATGTATGTAGATGTAATCACCACAATACCTATAACATAAAGGGGTAAAGGTAAAGGAACCTATATGATTGCAAGATTTCATACAGATTGTGAATGATATTCTGCTATTTTACCACCATATTAGTATTTGTATAGACAAAATATGAAGATTTTCTTATGACTTTTATGGGTGTGTGAGTTGGGGTATTACATGGGCTGCTCACTTCTGCTATACGTTTTAATTTTTTTATAAGGTCCATGTACTATACAATACAGTAATCAGGAAACAATACTGGGTTTTCTGTTCTCACTGTGTAACATACTTTTCTTCAGCAGTAACCCAGATCTCTCAGGTTTCCCTGTGGCTGACACTTAAAACACAAACTTCGGAACCCATGTAATTCCAATACTGTTAATTCACAAGGCCTTCAGCTCCCTCCATCTTGTTGCCTCTCCTGGTTCTTGCCTCACTTCTGGCAGTGGGTGGCCATTACCATCTCCATATCAAAGAACCAACAGACCATAGTTCTCATGCTAGACCTGGCATCTTTTTTCCATTAACTGTCCTCTCCATTACTACTTTTGAGGGGTGGGGAGAGAATCTTTGTTATTTGAATTTTCCTCTCATTTGAATTATGGGAGAAACCGGGAATTTACTCCACTTGTGAGTAGGAAGAACACTTAATGTCAAAGATCCGAATTTAAACCACAGCTCTGTCACTTACCAGCTGTGCGACCTTGGGCAGCTTATTTTATTCTCCAGGCCTCAGCTTCTCCATCTGTAAAAGAGTTTGACAGGGATCAAAAAAATAGACTTGCAAATAATAATACATCACCTTCTCCATGCACTGAGGAAAACGGTCTTTGCTTCCTTGGCTCTCCCTCTGCCTCTCCCATCAACCCACCACCCCGACCTCCACCCCCAGCGTGCTAAGGATGGTTCTGTCTTCACCAGACTTTTTTCTAGATCTATAATATGCAGCTAAAGTAATATTTAGATTTGTATTTAAAAGGACAGGGTGCTACTGGACTGGAAGGAGAGGAAAAAGAAAAGGAGAAAGAGAAAAAGAGGAAACTAAAACAGGAAATGGTTGAAAATGTTTATTTTTTTTTTCCAAAAGACTATGCCAGCTCAGTTTGAGAGATCTGGGGTGGGGATTTGGACTGGAAAAAGAGCAAAGCTGGCCATGAGACAGATGAATGGATGATAGATGATGATAGATGGATAGATGGATGGATGGATATATAGATAGACAGACAGATAGATAGGACAAATAGGAAGGGAAGAGGAAGAGAGAGAAGGAGAAAAGAGAAGATGAAAGAAGAGGAGGGAATTTGCTCTATATAATGAACATACTCTCTTTTAGGCTTTTTTGAGAAACAGAAGTAAAAGTTGAAATTACTGCTTTTTATAAATTTTGAAATTATTTTAATTTACAAATAGAAAACATCTTGGAAGAAAAAAATGAAAGAAAAACACAAAACATACAGGCAAATTGTTACTCCATGAGCGTCTCAAATCCTGACTTGTTCACCAATCCCCAAGATGAAAAACACTTTTCTTAAAAGGTATTCAGCCACCAACAATGATGTTATTAATAGGAATATGGATCAATTTCACAAAAAAGCCAGTGAATCCCATTATAGCAAATCCTATTGCTGTTGCCATGGCAATCTTCTGGAATTCTTTTCTATCAGGTTTGGTGCATCTTTTAATCAGCCGAATTGAGTCCTTCACAAACTGCCAACTTGGCTCAACGAACTGCATTACCTGATCCATGATGCCTGCCCACCGTCCGCTCACAAGCCAAAGACAGGTAGCACAACAGCCAACAGACAGACGCCCACCAGTACCGGAAGCTGGGTCCGGCTTCAGATTATTTCATAATGCCAAATTAATGTTTCTCAGCTTGCAGTGGTACCTAGAAGATGCTATTAAGTAACCCTGGCTCTATATGGGCCACGTGGAGATAACCCTACAAGCTCTCACTGAGGTGGAGAAGGTCCTGTGAGATCATAGATACAAAATTATAATTGTTTTACTATTAATTTTCCTTTTGCTTTCCACTTAAATCTTAGTTCAGATCAGTTACCCAAAGTGGTGAGCACCAAATAGTTTGGATAACAGGGAAACTGTAGAATTGTAAAGTCTTTGCTTGGGTCTTCGGGAAAGGGTACAAGTGGCACCTTATACATCTTTCCAATCAGCCAGCACACTACACTGGTTTAAATAGTGCACACCACTCTCAGCCTGCATCTCGCCTTAGGGCCAACCTCCTTGTCTCTGCCTTTCTCACTAGGCTGTAAACATCTTAGGCAAGGGATATAGTCTGCTCACCTCTATATTTCCCATCTGGCAGAGAATCTGGAACATGTTAGGCAAAAATGACCAAACTCAGGGTAGTATTATGAGGCATTAACAGCTTCTCTCTCTCTCTCTCTCTCTCTCTCTCTCTCTCACACACACACACACACACAGAGTTATGTGTACCCCATTGCTCACCCCCCCAGCCTAGACAGCTAAGACATTCCACCTTTACTGCTTCAAGGAAGAGAGAATGAAAATAGTTAACTCATAACTTTTGACCTTCAAAAGCTGAGCTTCTGGCAGAGATAATAGATTTGGATGAACACTTGCTGTGCTAATCCTTCCTCCCCACCCCCATCCCACCCCCTGCCCCAGAGGAAGTAAAATTTACCTGCTCTAGAGGAGAGCATTGGACAGCAGAGCAGACACTTGGATGATGGAGAATGTCCCTGTTTATGCCCCTCACCCCACCCTCCCTCCTTCCCTTGGGTAAGGCCAGGGTGAGGGGATATGTGTGTAGTCAGGGAAATGAGATACACCCCAGGTTAGTTTGGTAGATCCAGGGGTAGAGGAGACCTGTGCCTCACACCAGGTGATACCTGAGGAGGTGGGGAGACAGTGTCCTCTCCCCACTCCCACACACAATAGGGTAGGAGGGAGAAGCTTCGAATAAAAAAGACATACGACAAGGCTAGACCAAGAGGCCTGAGAGAGTCCTATGAAATCCCCCCAAATCCTCAGAGTAGCTCAGGAGGGCAGCCAATTGTCTCTCATACTTACAAGGAGGACATAGAAGCTAGATGAAAGAAGGCAAGCCAGCAGTTCTACAGATGCCTCAAGAGCAGGGTTTTTAAAAAATCACATAGCAATAAATGCTAGTATTTACCAAATGTTGGAAGACCAGATGGGCCACACATTTCAACAGCAATCAGAGTAACAAGACCCCAGAAGGCCCTATGCGTCTACCATCTCCATAACACACACGCTGTCACACACTCACACAAACCTTCCAATGGCCTGAACTTATATACAACTACAGAAGAAAAGGGAGGAGGGGGAAATTGCCTGAGCTGGCAGAGAAAACCTAGAATTGACAAGTTTCTGCCGCCAGGAGGAATGAGGACCCCAGGGAGAATTTACTTGAAGTTTAAAAATAAATCTACCTTTGTTTTGCAGATCTGAATTTTGAGGCCCCAAATTCATACTCACTGCAAGTGTTTGTTGATTGAACGAATAAACGAATTGTGTTGGGGGGCAGAAATTCCACTGCAGTAAGCTCTAGGTAGAGCAGTCTTGGCTACTGTCCAAAAAAGAGGGTAATTACTAAAAAGAGTATCTGCTTTCTAGTCCTTGCTTGGTGCTTATTACTGGTGGTTCCTTAAGTAAGTTGCAAAGCTGTTTGGGACTCGGTTTTCTTATCTGTAAAATGGGCATAATGATACTTGCCTGCCCTCTTTGCAAGGTTATCATGAGGACAAAATGAGATAATATATGTGAGGTACTTTATATGGCTTGCAATAAGGGCATGTGGCTCACCCCTGTCTTGTGATCCAAGAAGCAAGAGAAAAGTAAATGAACTCAAGGAACAGAGTTCTGTGGCACAGCTCTTCTCAACCAAAATGTTTTTCTATAACTGGCAAGGAACAGGGAGTAAGTTTTCCCTGGAATCTCATCAGTGCTAATTGGAGGCTATCAAGGTTTGCACTCTCAATAATCAGCAGAGCACACTTGATCAAGAAGAAACTCTCAGGGCACGAAACAGATTTAATTTCATTGGGAAATAGTCTTGTCTACTACCCAACAACAAATTAAGCTCTGGGTGACTGTTCCCATAAAACACGTCCTGTCCTTAGCACTGCTATTGGGGGGGGGGGCAGACACATGGTAAACAATCAATTAAAACTCTGACACATCCAATGGAGCTCAAAGACCTGTTTCACAGGTTTCCCCAGAGGAACATAATCACGTTGCATTATACTTTGGAAGTTGATCGAGGCAAGATCTGAGACAAGTTCTGGGGCTTACAAGACAGACTTTAGCTTTTCTAAATCATTTTTGAAGTGATATTTAAAGGATTACGGCATCCAATCCTCCACTAGTCCCACAGCATCATGGTGGAGCAAGAGGGATTAACGTCATACAGGTATCCTCCGGAAAACTGTAAGTTCCCTTTCTTAAAAAGCATTTAAAGAAATGGTGAAAATACTGCAGTGTTTACGTTCATGCCCATTTTGGAGTGAAAGCAACTGTTAAGCAAGTAAAATGAGAGGGATATTGAAAATGAATTTCCTTTCTATTTTTATAATAGGGCTCTACCACCAAAAGGGGCAGTCATTGTCCAGAAAATCTGTTTTAAAAGAAGTTGTAGAATTTCCAGAAGAGCCTCACAAAAAAAAAGAAAAAAAAAAATGAACAAGAGGGTTAATAGTGGAATGTGAATACTGTTTGTGGTTACACTGCTTGAACTGTGTTTCTATGATGACACGTAGGGATATTCACAATAAAAACAACATGGTTTGGGGGCTAATTCAGACATCCGTGTAAACCAACTTTGGTCTCAGTGCCTGAATGACTTCTGTGCCTCAACCTGAATAAATAGAAGAGATTTTGAGGTTCAGGCAGTATATTTGCAGAAGTGTTGCCTAAAAATGAGCTTCAGCAGAAATAAAAAAGTGAACAAGACCAAAGCAAGCCAAGCATCAGCAGCAATCCGGTGGAGAGAGAGGTTATGGCCTGTTGATGCCATAGGCGAGCCAGGAAGTGGTCTGGGGGCCTCAGCTAACCCTCATGATGTTCAAGGCTAGTTCAAAAGCAAAGAACTAGAGAGAAAAGATAACATGAGGGTGGAGTGTAAATGTCATGTTTTCAAAACATTTTGCCAGGAGAGAGAGAGAGAGAGAGAGAAAAAAGGAAACCCAGAAAGTAAGGACCAGACCAGGCCTGCCCAGCGCCACGTTCAGCTATGACGCCAGGCAGGGCATTTGCAGAGGAAGTGCTCTCATGGAGCAGGAATCCATTCAGCTAGGAGAGTACAAATGTTTGACAATTCTGCTCATGAAGTCAACCTGCAACATCTTTTCTTTTTAAGTACGAGGAGGTGAGAAGGAGGTTGGGGACCCCCTTTTTAACCAAATGTACTACTCACTGTAATTTTTCATCAGATCTTTTGTTCTTTTCCCATTGAAGTTGCTGTCTCAATCCTTAAGCTCCCCTCTATTGTTTGGAAAAAATTCTTTTTTTGCAGAATAATATGTACTTGGTGTGCATTAATGCTTCCTTGACCTTTCTAGAACAGAGGTCTCTCAGAGCTACTGAATGTGCTGGGACCTTGAGTCTCAGGGTCCTGCCAAGGTCTTGGGGCTGCCCCGCATTCTGGTCTGTGCCCTGCTCTGCACTCTGCCCTTCCCCCCACCAAGGCATACTGGGCTTCCACCAGTGAGTTCATATGAATAAAACAGTTCCCGTTGCTTGAAACAAACCCAAAAAATGGAATATCACTAAAATATTCAATCTTTTCATTTGACAAAGAGGAGAACTGAACTTCTCAGAAAATTATAATGAGTTAGTTAAAGGCAAACCAGCAATAGAAGCCAGGTCTATGGATAACTAGTTCTACCACACTGGTCTTCCTTTCCCTTTGTCCAAAGGAGTAGGGAGGGTCTTCTTCACTTCACCCACCCCCTATCTCCACTTAGCCCATCACTTATATTCACAGCCTTACCACATACACCACATCTTCCTCAAGGATAAAACTGCATATAATCCCTCTATAGTCAATCCAATTCTACAAACATTTTTTGCGTACCTTCTCTGTGCAGCCCTGTCCCGGGTATTGGAGATTCACAAATAAATAAGACCTAATCCCTGCCGTCAGATACATATACAGCCTGTTATAAGTAAAGGTATCTTATACCTGTACTACAGTAGAAATTTTCTTGAATATATTGTATTATAGAAACACGAGAGAAAAGGGAAGAAAACAGTCTGGCAATTCTTTGAAACATTAAACATAGAAATACTATATGACCCAGCAATTCCACTCCTAGGTATATATCCAAAAGAATTGAAAACAGGTACTCAAGCAAATACACATACGTGCATGCACTAGTCATAATAGCCAAAAAATGGAAACAATCCAAATGTCTACCATCAGATGAATGTGCTATATCCATACAATAGAAGATTACTCAAACATAGAAAGGCATGAATTTCTAATACAGTACTGTCACCACACAAAGGAACCTCAAAAATATTGTATTATATAAAAGAAACTAGACACACAGGTCATATATTATACATGATTCCATTCAATATTCCACACAATGATTCTATACATATGAAATGTCCAGAACAGATAAGTCCAGGGACACAGAAAGTAGGTTGGTGGTTGCCAGGGGCTGGGGGAGGGGCAATAGGGAGTGACTACTTAATGTGTACATGGTTTCCTTTGGGGGTGATGAAAATATTCTGAAACTGGATCATAGTGGTGGTTGCACAACATTGTAAGTGTACTATATGCCACTAACTTGTTTAGTTTGAAATGGCTAAGTTTTTGTTATGTGAATAAGTGAAGGGTTCTAAAAAGGCTATGAAAGAGCCAGGAAGCAAGCGTATAGGCTCAACGGAGGATCAGCTCACACAAGCCTGGGATGTCTTCGGACTTTATCCTGGGAGAAGTGGGATAGCTAGTGAGGATTTTTAAGCAGGAGCATGACTTAGTCAGATCTGTGTTTTAAACTGGACGTTGTCAACGGTGGGCTGACAACACTAGGGAGGGTCTAGACTGTGGAAACTAGACATATGGGCTCTGCTGGCCCAGTGAGAGAGCATAAAGAACGTACCAGGATATAAAATACCTGTCTGATCATGTTTCTGTTAAGTAATCATAATCATCTTCCACTAAATTTGAACTCAGAAATAGTCACTGGGATGAAAAACATTAGCCACAATTCTTTAAAAATCCATTTCTGAAACAGTTCAAGCCTGTATTTTTGCACACCCTACCAGCTTTGGCACCCAACAGAGCTTTCAACGTAAAATTAACCTGCTTCCTTTCTCTGATGATTACTCATAAAGACTTGTCTTTGAGAAAATACTTCACCGAGGAAGAAAATTTGGTGTTGATGACAGCAAAATGCAGTCCAAAAATAGGCTTAGAAAAGGAACTATGATCCAAAATTAATACATGTATTTCCTCAGTCTCAATGTTGGCCACTTTACCATGTCAAGAAACACTGCACGCTGTAACTTTTTTAAAGTTGCCAATGGTATTACTTTGTACAGAGAATAAAAATTTGAATGGAACCAGAACAAAAATCTGATCTGCTCCATACTCACCTAAGTACCAAATTCAATGTAACCTAACAGAACCGTACAGAATCTATCAAACCAAACTTTGATAAAGTCGGGAATTCAAAAGATCTCTGTCTTGTCCGTGTACCTGCCAGTCAGCTTCCCCTTGGTTTTCATTCTGAGGGAAACCCCAAGACTGAGAGGTTTCCCAGACTCAGGACTTTCAGCAATAAAACCATTCAGGCACTTGGTTTTCACCTCCACCGAAACCTCTTCCAAAATTCCCTCTGGGATGCAGGATCAGTTTCACCTGGAAAGTAAACAAAAAACAGTAGCAGTGAAGAGGAGAGAGGACAAGCTGGACATCGTTTGGCATCCATATGTGGAAAGAAATACATTCCAAGAGCAAGAATGTATTTCACATGAATCCTCAGACTCACAAGTTCACACCCATGTGCCATGACAGGGATGTGGTTTTCAGGCTGGCGGCAAGGGAATGTTTTTTCACCTTCCAAATCATTCACTCAGCAAAGGCCTACAGAGGTCCTACCACTGACTAGGCTTGGGACCAAGTGTTGGGATCCAGAGATGAAGATGTGCTACACCGGTCCCTGGAGGTGCTCACGGGCTAGTGGTCAAGTAGAGGAGATGTACTGGGTGACAACCAAGTCTAACACAGCATAATTAATAATTAGGGCTCCCAGCTTCCAAGAGCCAGACATGTATACACATTATCTGTCATTCTCACAACTGCACCTCAAGGTAGGTATTATTATCCCCATTTTAAACATAAACAATAAAATAAAAACTGAAGTTCAAAGAGGCAGAACTTGCCCCAAACCACCCAGCTAGCAGTGGCAGAGGCAGGCAGATTTGGGGTGAGGTCCTTTTGATTCCAAAAACACCTAGTCTACTCTTCCCCGGTCCCTTTCACTGTGATCAGGGTTAAGATCAAGGTCATTCAGAACTTGCTCCACCTTGTCTTAGCCTTTCATCAGAGAGCAGCTGTATCTATATTGTGGATTGATAGCAAAACTGCCAGGTTTTAAACAGTCATGCTAATGACAAGGGCAGGGTGGGGGAAAGATAGATATTTATGTTTAACTAGCAGACAAATAGAAACTGCTATTAGAGGCTAGATCAAGATTGCATAGAGAGAAGAAAACATCAGGCTTCATGATACTGGATTTGGCTCTGATTTTCTTGGATAAGACATCAAAGGCACAAGCAGCAAAAGAAAAAATAGACAAATTGGACTACATCAAAATGAAAACCTTTTGTGCAATAAAGGACACTATTAACAGAGTGAAAAGGCAACCAACAGAATGGGAGAAAATATTTGCAAATTACATATCTGATAAGGCATTAATATCCAGAATATATAAAGAACTACTAAAACTCGGGGACAAAAAAAAAAAACAAACCTGATTCAAAAATGGACAAAGTACTAGAATAGATATTTCTCCAAAGAAGATATACAAACTGCCAATAAGCACATGAAAAGATGCTCAACATCACTAATAATTAGGGAAATGAAAATTAAAACCACAGGGGACTTCCCTGGTGGTGCAATGGTTAAGAATCCGCCTGCCAAGGCAGGGGACACAGGTTCAAACCCTGGTCCGGGAAGATCCCACATGCCGCAGAACAACTAAGCCCGTGCACCACAACTACTGAGCCTGGCTCTAGAGCCCACAAGCCACAACTACTGAGCCCACGTGCCACACCTACTGCAGCCCGCGCGCCTAGAGCCGGGGCTCCACAACAAAGAGAATCCACTGTGATGAGAAGCCCGCGCACCGCAATGAAGAGTAGCCCCCATTCACCGCAACTAGAAGAAGCCCACAGGCAGCAACAAAGACCAAATGCAGCCAAAAATAAATGAATAAATAATTTTATTAAAAAAAAAAAGAAAAAATCAAAACCACAATGGGATACCACTTCACATCCATTAGGATGGCTATCATAAAAAAAATAAAAGAGGGGGCGGAGTCAAGATGGCATACTAGGAGGACATGGAATTTGCGTCTCCTCACAACTGGGGCACCTACCAGGCACCAGTGGGGGACCACGGACACCTAAGGGATGGGAGGAACCCCCAGGGACCGGGTAGGATGTGGGACTTGGGGGGAGCAATGGGGGAGGAGAAGTGGAGGCGGGACGGGACTGGCACCCCTGAGGGGCAGCTGGGGGAGGGGAAGGGATCCCACTCTTGAAGGGGGAAACTGGGGGACCACTGGGAGGGCAGAGGATCAAAAGGGAGCGTGGCCAGGCTTCCCCTGCCCACTTGGGTCCCCAGGAGCCTGCTGAGATCCGGGGCCTGATCCTCTGCCCACCGAGACCCCCTCCAGCCGCCGGGGGTCCTGAGGGAGTGGCAGGGAGGGAGGGAAGGGGGAGCAAAAGTAAAGGCCGGACCTCCGGACCGGCACCCCTGAGGGGCAGCTGGGGGAGGGAAGGAGTTCCTACACCCAGTGGGACCCACCCATAGTTAGGGGTCCAGCGGGGACAGGGGAAACCCTGGGGGAGATGGTGGGGGAGGGGCGCAAAGGAACAGAAGGGAACGGGGCCAGCGCTTTCCCTGTCCACTTGGGCACGGGGAGCCTGTTGGGCTCCCGGGCCTAATCCTCTGCCCTCAGAGCCTCCCTCCTGCTGTGCAGAGCCCAAGCCCTGCCCCTACACCCCCACCTAGGGCCCCACCTCTACACTCGGAGACCCCCTCTGAGACCCCCTCCAACCGTGCTTGGCCTAAACCCCACTCAGGTCCCTACCTCCAAACTCTGGAACTCCACACTCCAGAGGCCCTCCATTCCACGTGCTGCCTAACCCCTTCCGGGAGCAGGTCCTCAGCAAAGGCCCCGCCCCACGCTTGAAAGTCACCCTGCCTAGGCCCTGCCCCATGCTCAAATGTCACTCCCCCTACCCCCCTAGGTCACGCCCCACCCAAAACTCTGCCCCTGCCTGAGTTCCACCCCCCGCCTAAACTCCGCCCCAAGAGCCGAGGCTTTTTTTTTTTCTTTTCTTTTTTCCTCTTTTAGATTGGGGTTCTGTTTTACCTTGTTGATTCATTGTTGTTGATTCTTTTATATTTTTATTTTTCCTAATAAATCTTTTATTTTTCTAATTTTATTTTATTCTTTATACTTTGTTAGTGATCTCTCCTTCTGGCTTGTTCCCCAACCCGCCCCCCCTTTTTTTTTTCTTTTTTCTGCTGTGGTTTTACTTTACCTTGTTGCAGTTGTTTCAGTTATAGCTTTATTTTTCCTAATATATTTTTTATCTTTCTAATTTTATTTTGTTTTTTATTCTTTGATATTGTACTGCTCTTTTTTCTTTCTTTCTTCTTCTTTTTTGTTTTTACTGCGCCACAAAGCTTGCGGGATCTTGGTTCCCAGGCTGGAGGTCGGGCCCGAGCTCCTGTGGTGGGAGGTCCGAGTCCAAACCACTGGACTAAAAGAGACCCCCAGGCCCCAGGGAATATCAATCGGAGTGAGGTCTCCCAGAGGTCCTCACCTCAGCACCAAGACCCAAGACCCAGCTCTATCCAACTGCCTGAAAACTCCAGCGCTAGACGTCTCAGGCCAAACAACCAGTAAGACAGGAATACAGCACCACCCATCAAAAAAACAAAAAAGAAACAACAAAAAAATTTGTTACAGATGAAGGAGCAAGGTAAAAACCTACAAGACCAAATAAATGAAGGTGAAATAGGCAACCTACCTGAAAAAGAATTCAGAGTAATGAGAGTAAAGATGATCCAAAATCTTGGAAACAGAATGGAGAAAATACAAGAAACATTTAACAAGGACCTAGAAGAACTAAAGAATAAACAAACAGTGATGAACAACACAATCACTGAAATGAAAAATACTCTAGAAGGAAGCAATAACAGAATAAGTGAGGCATAAGAACGGATAAGTGAGCTGGAAGATAAAATGGTGGAAATAACTGCCAGGGAGCAGGATAAAGAAAAAAGAATGAAAAGAATTGAGGACAGTCTCAGAGACCTCTAGGACAACATTAAATGCATCAACATTCAAATTATAGGGGGTCCCAGAAGAAGAAGAAAAAAAGAAAGGGTCTGAGAAAATATTTGAAGAAATTACAGTGGAAAACTTCCTTAACATGGGAAAGGAAAAATTCACCCAAGTCCAGGAAGTACAGAGAGTCCCATACAAGATAAACCCTAGGAGAAACACACCAAGACACATATTAATTAAACTAACAAAAATTAAATTCAAAGAAAAAAATATTAAAAGCAGGAAGGGAAAAACAAAAAATAACATACAAAGGAATCCCCATAAGGTTATCAGCTGATTTTTCAGCAGAAACTCTGCAGGCCAGAAGGGAGTGGCAGGATATATTTAAAGTGATGAAAGAGAAAAACCTACAACCAAGATTACTCTACCCAGCAAGGATTTCATTCAGATTCGATGGAGAAATCAAAAGCTTTTCAGACAAGCAAAAGCTAAGAGAATTCAGCACCACCAAACCAGCTTTACAACAAATGCTAAAGAAACTTCTCTAGGCAGGAAACCCTAGAGAAGGAAAAGACCTACAATAACAAACCCAAAACAATTAAAAAATGGTAATAGGAACATACATATCGATAATTACCTTAAATGTAAATGGATTAAATGCTCCAACCAAAAGACATAGACTGGCTGAATGGATACAAAAACAAGACCCATTATATGCTGTCTACAGGAGATCCACTTCAGACCTAGGGACACATACAGACTGAAAGTGAGGGGATGAAAAAAGATATTACATGCAAATGGAAATCAAAACAAAGCTGGAGTAGCAATTCTCATATCAGACAAAATAGACTTTAAAATAAAGACTATTACAAGAAACAAAGAAGGACACTACATAATGATCAAGGGATCAATCCAAGAAGAAGATATAACAATTGTAAATATTTATTCACCCAACATAGGAGCACCTCAACACATAAGGCAAATGCTAACAGCCGTAAAAGGGGAAATTGACAGTAACACAATAATAGTAGGGGAATTTAACACCCCACTTTCACCAATGGCCCCATCATCCAAAATGAAAATAAATAAGGAAACACAAGCTTAAATGACACATTAGACAAGATGGACTTAATTGATATTTACAGGACATTCCATCCAAAAACAACAGAATACACTTTCTTCTCAAGTGCTCATGGAACATTCTCCAGGATAGACCATATCTTGGGTCACAAATCAAGCCTTGGTAAATTTAAGAAGATTGAAATCATATCAAGTATCTTTTCCTACCACAACACTATGAGACTAGATATCAATAACAGGGAAAAAACTGTAAAAAATACAAACACATGGAGGCTAAACAATACGCTACTAAATAACCAAGAGATCACTGAAGAAATCAAAGAAGAAATCAAAAAATACCTAGAAACAAATGACAATGAAAACACAATGACCCAAAACCTATGGGATGCTGCAAAAGCAGTTCTAAGAGGGAAGTTTATAGCAATACAATCCTACCTCAAGAAAAAGAAAAATCTAAAATAAACAACCTAAACTTACACCTAAAGCAATTAGAGAAGGAAGAACAACAACAAAAAACCCCCAAAGTTAGCAGAAGGAAAGAAATCATAAAGATCAGATCAGAAATAGATGAAAAAGAAATGAAGGAAACAGTAGCAAAGATCAATAAAACTAAAAGCTGGTTCTTTGAGAAGATAAACAAAATTGATAAACCATTAGCCAGACTCATCAAGAAAAAAAAGGAGAAGACTCAAATCAACAGAATTAGAAATGAAAAAGAAGTAACAACTGACACTGCAGAAATACAAAGGATCATGAGAGATTACTACAAGCAATTATATGCCAATAAAATGGACAACCTGGAAGAAATGGACAAATTCTTAGGAAAGCACAACCTTCTGAGACTGAACCAGGAAGAAATAGAAAATATAAACAGACCAATCACAAGCACTGAAATTGAAACTGTGATTAAAAATATTCCAACAAACAAAAGCCCAGGACCAGATGGCTTCAGAGGCGAATTCTATCAAACATTTAGAGAAGAGCTAACACCTATCCTTCTCAAACTCTTGCAAAATATAGCAGAGGGAGGAACACTCCCAAACTCATTCTGATACCAAAACCAGACAAAGATGTCACAAAAAAAGAAAACTACGGGCCAATATTTCTGATGAACATAGATGCAAAAATCCTCAACAAAATACTAGCAAACAATCCAACAGCACATTAAAAGGATCATACACCATGATCAAGTGGGGTTTATCTCAGGAATGCAAGGATTCTTCAATATATGCAAATCAATCAATGTGATAAACCATATTAACAAACTGAAGGATAAAAACCATATGATCTCAATAGACGCAGAAAAAGCTTCTGACAAAATTCAACAGCCATTTATGATAAAAAAAAAAAAGAAAATAACAAGTGTTGGCAAGGACGTGGAGAAATTGGAACCCTTGTGGTTGGAATGTAAAATAGAGCAGATGCTAGGGAAAACAGCATGGCAATTCCTCCAAAAATTAAAACTAGAATTACCATATGCACCAGCAATTCCACTTTGGCTATATGCTCCAAAAAAGGGAAAGCAGGGACATGAAGAGATATTTGTACACCCATGTTCATAGCAGAATTATTACAATAGCCAAAAAGTGGAATCAACTCAAGTGTACCTTGACCGATGAATGGATAAACAAAACGTGGTGAATACATACAATAGAACGTTATTCAGCCTTAAAAAGGAAGGAAATTCTGACACATGCTACAACATGGTTGCAACTTGACATTATTCTAAGTGAAGTAAGCCAGTCACAAAGGCACAAATACTACATAATTCCACTCATATGAGGTACTTAGAATAGTCAAATTTATAGAGACAGAAAGTAGATGGTGGTTACAAGGGGCTGGCAGGGGGAGGAAGGGGAGTTGGTGTTTAATGGGCACAGAGTTCAGTTTGGGAAGATGAAAAAGTTCTGGAGATGGATAGTGGTGATCTTGCAGAACAATATGAATGTACTTAATGACACTGAACTGTAGACCTAAAAATGGATAAGATGGAAATTTTGTCATATATATTTAACCACAATTTTTTTAGAAAGATGGCATACGGAGCACATGCATTGACCTTAATATACACCCAAAATTCCATTTAATGACAGAAAAAAATATATGCTTTTTAAAAATCCATTCGATGGGGAGTTGCTTAATGGGTATAGAGTTTTAGTTTTGCAAGATGAAGAGTTCTTGCGATAGATAGTGATGAGGATTGCACAACAATTTGAATGCACTTAATACTACCAAACTATGCACTTAACACTACCAAACTATACACTTAAAAACAGTTAAGATGGTAAATTTTAGGTTATATGCTTTTTACCACAATTAAAAATAAAAATAAAAATCCATTGGAACACTAGAAAGCAAGAATAGGTGCTACCAATCCACCAGACAATGTGGGGAACTTCTGAATGATAGAAAGCAATTGGAATTGGACTGAAGGTGGAACAGGAAGGAAGAAACCTCAGCTTGAAATACTTGCCAGAGTACCTGCTGTGAAAAGGGATCAGGGAACAGAAAGAGTGATTGTCCAGGAAATTAACTGGGGTACTCGTCAAGACAGTGGTTCTCAACCTTGAGAACCACCTGGAGGGCAGGTTGAAGTATCAATTGAAACCTACCCCAGAGTTTCTGATTCAGTTGATCTGAGACAGGGCCTGAGAATTCGCATTTCTAATACGTTCCCAGGTGATGCTGAGGCTGCTGGTTCAAAGATCATAATTGAGAACCACTTTGAGAAGCAGCTAGACCTGATAGCCCTTCCCCCTCCTTCACCTATAACAAGAAACAGACGGCAGCATCTTTCCCAGGTGGAAGCACTGAGTGTGATTCTGAGGCCCCATCTTCCTAGAAAACTCAAGGGATGGAGGAGAAGGAACCTCCATACTAGATGACAAGCACCAGCACTCAGCCTATCTCCCCTACAATGGTGGGAGGCAGGGACTCGGACCATATCTACAACCTTCATAAGCTTACTAGACGTTTCTAAAGCCATAGAAGAGAAGGCAGCCAAGAATTGCCAAATATTTGAGGAAAGCCAGGACTAGAGAAGAGCACCAATGTAAAGAAAGAGAATTAATTCACAAGGAAGTAGAATTAATCAATCACAATATGAATATTGATTTCTGTGAATAATGATTTGTTTCTTCCTTTCCAAAATTCATACCTTTTTAAACACCGGCTTAATGAAGTATAATTTACACATAATAAAATTCACCAATTTTAAGTCTAGTTTAGTGAGTTTTGGCAAATGTATCTAACCACCACCACAATCAGGATACAGAATATTTCCACCACCCAAAGATTCTTCTCAGTGCCCATCTACTAAAAGGACTGGTGGGGGAGAGCCATATTGCTAGCTTTTTCCTGGGCAAAGAGGGAAAAGCTTGAGTTAATTAGCGCGGGGTCACAGAATATGGGGCAGCTAGATTCTCTGGAAGGAGAGTGGAAGGTGAAGCTTCTCCCTGAAGCTGTTCCTCAATCTTAGTTGCACACAAAATCAATGAGAGGACTCTTAAAATACCACCGCCTGGACTCAACCCCCAGAGATTCTGATTTATTCATCTATGGTGGAGCCCAGGCATTGGGTCGCTTTTAAAAGCCCCTCCAGGTGATTCTCATGATCAATCAAAGCTGAGAACTATTGGCCTAAAGGCAGTCATTTTTGCAGATGGAGGGTAGCTTTTTTCAAATTGTAAAAGCTATACAGCAACTGTCACTAAAGGAAATTACTTAAAATGAAAAAATCATACCTAATCCTATGGCCCTTGCACAGCAAACATTCTCAATGCTTTGTCTACATGCAGACATGTTTTTGCACAACTCTATGCATTGTAGAGATGCAATTTTCCTTTTACTTTTTTAGTTACCATTTATCATAAACTTCTTGCTTATGTCCCTATGTAGGGAGGCAGTTTAGGGTAGTTGTTCTGAGTGTGGGCTTTGGAGTTAGACAAATCTGGGTTAAAATCTCAGATTTTTCACTTACAAACTGTGGATCTCCAGCAAACCCCATAACATGCCTGAACTTCAGAGGCTCTACCAGTAAGATAGAAATAATGGTACTTACCTCTTAGGTACCTGCCTCATAGTTTCATTCTAAGGACTGATATTTGTAAAAATACAGCAGAACACCTGGCAGGCACACTTCTGGCTTTCAAGTAATGGTAGCTATTACTATCATCGGAACAAGTAGGATTATCTACTGAAAAGTATGCCATTCTAGGGCACTAAATGTAAACAGACCAAGGGGTTGGGAGAAGAAGAAAGGGACCTTGTTCAGCCGCAGCAACCAGGACTCAGGTGCACTGGGGGAGTGGCTTACAGAAGGTGGCTGTGTGTGTGTGCACGTGTGTGTGTGTCTGTGTGTACTAAAGGCCTATATGGGGTGGAGTTACCACAATCCGGCATAATGCTGAGGGAGGAAGAATTCAAGATGGCTCCTGAATCACCTGTTTCAATAGCAACACCATAACAGCAACATGAGCCACAAAGAATACAATGTACGGGCCAACTGAGCAAATTCTCTTGTTTTCTCTCCACGAGGCTGGAAAACCAGGCTGATTCCAAGGAGGACTGAGGGAACATCACCGGGGGTCTTGGACTTATCACAGGTCAGGCCCTGAGGATGGAGGAAAAGCATTCCTGTGTCAGGTGGAGTGAGAGTATCAGGCCATTTAATTTGACTCTTAAAAATAATAGTAACACAAATTTATAGAGGTGCTATTCCAGGCACTTTAATTAAATTAAATCATTCCATCCTTACAACAATCCTAAGAAGTAGGTATTGTTATTATCCCCATTTTACAGATGAGGAAACTGAGGCATAGAGTGGTTAAGTAAACTTGCCCAAGATCACACAGTAAATGGTAGAGCCAGAATCAAACACCCAGAGACCAGGCTCTTAACCACCACTGTACCCCAAGCAGATGAAGTAAGACATAGTAGCTATTTTATAATTAAATTTAAATGGTCGTGAAGATACCATATTCTAATTTGCTCAATCATTCCCTTTTTTATTTAGTATTTTCCACTGTTATCTGTAGCAAACATCTTCATGCATATAGATTTTCACTTCTGTTGAATTATCTCCTTAGGATTATTTCTTGTGAATGGCATTACTTTGTCCAAGGAGATCAACAATGTTGTAGTTGTTGCTACATATTGCTGTAGTGTTTACAAAACAGCCTGCACCAGTTGACAATGTCACTAGCAGGGCAGGAGTATAACACTTTCACCACCACCTCAAGCAGCATGGGGAGAATTATTTGTGTAAATAAATAAATACTTATTAAACGTTTTTTTAGATTTTACAAGTACAAAAGTTGGAAATTTGCAGCATCAGGTTTGCTGGTCAGCTGGGCTTCTGGGAGTTTCCCTTTATGCAAGCCCCCTTCATTCACCTCACCTAAAGTTGAACCATTATTCCCCCATGGGGCCAGGTCCTGGACTCCCAAACTATCTGGAACTTTGGAAGGTGAGGGGCCCACACGTTTGGCCTTTGGTTTACAGCATGCACTGAATGCCACCACATTTTGGCTGGGTTTTCTTTCCCACTGTACCAGCTGGCTTTCCTGCATGAATTGGAATGAACTTTAAGCCACATTAGCTGTCCCCCTGGTCACTGAATGAGTGTTCCTCAGACTTTATTGTATCTACAAAGCCCCTGGAGATCTTTTTAAAATGAAGATTCTGATTCAGTATGTCTAGGGCAGGGCCTGATCTAAAAAACTCCCAGGTGATGCTAATATTGCAGGTTCTAAGAACCTAAATCAAGCATTTAAATTCCTCAGATCAGACAACAAATAAAGCCCAGGCAGTCCCATCAGAACCTTCCAATTCCAGCTCTGCCTCTAACAGCCTCCATGTCCTTGATCTAGTCAAGCCCTCTCTGAGCCTCAATTTCCCCATCTGTACAATCAAAGAATGAGACTAGACATTCTCTGAGTCCCTTCTGTGGTTTTTGTTTCCATCTTGGACTTCTTTAGCCCATTCATATTATTTTCCCATAATATTTATTCAACAAACAATATCTGAACTCAAAGAATGAGTGTAGGCAATTTTTTAAACACTAGGAATGTAAGGATGAACAATTTAGATAGAGTCCCTGAGTTTTTGGGAGCTCAAGTCCAGTGGAAAAGACAAGCAAATTAAAGTGAGAAAATAGCTTGATATGCGTTCGGGTAGGAAAAGCTCAGGGTGCCATGGGAGCAAATAGCAATTGGATTTCATCCAGACCTGTGGGAATCAGAGGAGACTCCCCAAAGGAAATCATTCCCAAGCTGACCCATAAAGGATGAGAAGTGCGATCCACGTGCAGTTGGGCAAGGGAAATGGACTGTGGTCCAGGCAGAGGGGAAGGCATGGCCAAGGCCCAGGGCACGAAAGAGCATGGGGCTCTCATGAAGCTGGAAGAGGTGCGAGTAGGCAGAGCATGGAGGAGAAGGGGTAAGTGAGGAGCAGGGGAGATGGCAGCGTCCAGAGGGTCAAGGGCCTTGAGTGCCATGGACGTGGACAGTTTCCTAAATGTGATGGCAAGCCCTTGAAACGCCTAAAGAAGGGGTACAACTGACCTGAATTTTAGCAAGATCACTTTTGCTACTGTGTGGAGATGGGACTAACGGGGACAAGATCGAATGTGAGGAAACCAGCAAAAAGACTTGCAAGCGTCCAAGCAAGAGATGAGAAGAGCCTGGAGTAGGGTGCAGCAGTGGGAAATGGTGGCATTGGATGCACCAAGACAAAGGTAGGAGGTAGAATTGACAGGTCTTGGTTGAATGCGGGGAGTGAGTAGTTGGAAAAGTATAGAAATCTTAGTGGCTTACAGTAACAAACATTTATTTCTTGCACATGGATCTGTGGGTCAGCTGGACTCAGCCTAACTCAGTTGGGCTCAGCTCTAGGCTCCAGGTCACTCAGGTCTGCCCCACATGTCTGCCATTCAAGCACCCAGGCTGAAGGAACAGCAGCTATCTGTGGCCTGCTCTCCTCGCGACAGGTGGCAGGACCACCAAGGGAAGAGAAACACAGGCGGCTCCCAGCACAGTGCCACTAGAGCCTCTATTAGGAATGGCCACGTGGTCATTCCTTTATTCAAAGCAAGGCCCACGGACAAGCCTAAAGTCAATGAGGTATGGAAGTATACTCTGCTTCAAGATGGAAAGAAAGGGAGAGTAAGGATTTGCTGAACAATAATATAGTCTTCCACAGGGAATTAAGCCCAACCCCCAGATAAACGGTGGAGCCAGTCACTGAAATAAGGAACACATAAGGAGGAAGATGGTTTTGGATAGGGGTGCAGAGAGAAATGGACACCGTCCATGGTGCGTGGAGTTACCAGTGAGATGTCCGAGCAAAGATGTCAAAGAAACAATTGGATAAGTGGTCCACAGCTCAGGATAGAGAGATGGGCCCGAGATATGTATTTGTGAGTCATCGACACAGGGTTGGCCATCAGAGGGGATGAGATCATCCAGGGAGAATTTGCAGTTAGAAACAGGGCAGGCCTAGCCCAGAACCCTTGGGAACTTCAAGGAATGTTCTTGGAAGAGAGGCCCACAAAGGAGACGGAGTTATAGCCAAGCACAGAGCAAAAACATCGAGTCCTGGAAGCCAAGGGATGGAAATATCTCAAGAAAGAGGGAGTAGGCAAGAGTGTCAAACACCGATAAAGTCCAATGGGTCTGGTCACATGGGTTTCCCTAGAGCTGGGCCATCAGATGCTAAGACAGAACATGGAGTGAGCTCTTTGAAAGAAACTCAGCAGCCTGCCTCTCTCTACCTCTGGAACAAGGCATAAGCAGACATATCCACCCCTCTCTCAAATTAGATTTACCTAAGCTTTTCATCAAAGTACAACATATGGGGCTTCCCTGGTGGCGCAGCGGTTGAGAATCCGCCTGCCATTGCAGGGGACACGGGTTCGAGCCCTGGTCTGGGAAGATCCCACATGCCGCAGAGCAACTGGGCCCGTGAGCCACAACGACTGAGCCTGCGCGTCTGGAGCCTGTGCTCCGCAACAAGAGAGGCCGCGACAGTGAGAGGCCCGCGCACCGCGATGAAGAGTGGCCCCCCCGCTCGCCGCAACTAGAGAAAGCCCTCGCACAGAAACTAAGACCCAACACAGCCAAAAATAAATTAAAAAAAAAAAAGTACAACATACATTCAGAAAGATGTGCAAATTTTAAGTGCACATAAGTGTACAGCTGAATATATTTTCCCAAGATGAGCACACCACGTATCCAGCACCCCAGCAATACCCCAAAAGCCCTCCATCTGTCCCCTTCATGAAACCCCTTCCACACTCCGACTTTGAAAAGATGCCAGTGCAACATGAGATCAGCAGGGAACCTTGCTGAACCTGAGGCACACTAGCTCCTAACTCAGAACTTCCCATGCTCCCTGCTCCTTCCACCTCAACCTCTTCCCAGAGGGCTCTCTCTTCCCTTGATTCATTCCTTCCTCTCTCCGTTCATCCATGCGGTAAACTCGAGTTGAGGGCCTGTGTGTCATACACTATCCCACGGGGCAGAGAGAGAAAATAAAGGCGAGTAACTGCAGGCCCCGTGCTTAAAAAGACAGACGTGTCAACAGGCGCTTACCATACAATGTGATGCTATGAAAGGAGAGGTGGTACTGTGTGTGGGTGTACAGACTGCCTGGGAATGTGCACTCAGGAAAACGCAGGTCGGAAACAATTGAAACTGTGCGGGCAGGATCAACAGGACTTCTAAGTCTTTGATGGGTTGGAACAGGACTGGCTTTTGCTTTACATCATGGACTTCCCTTGTAGCTGCCCTTCACTGCTCACCATTTGTTTCAAGCATAGGCTGATTCTCCCTCCCCTCTAACCCACACCACTGACAGTGCTGTAACTGGACAGTAGAGGGCGCTAAAAGACTATGCTTGATACAAACTGCCATGGCTTTTGCAATCCAAAAGGAAACACCTTCATGAAGCCTCTGGAAGAAGATGTGGAAACAGACGAAGCCCAGAAAGGGGAAGAGATGCGCCCAGGACAACACAGCTGCTCAGTAGCAGAACAAGCCCACTCCACCAGGCCCATGCAATTTACTCTGTGATGCTCTAAATTTTCCAAAACGCACAATGTGTATAATTTAAGGATGCTTCTAGAAACATTATTGTTTTTCTTCTTTTTTTTTTTTTTTGCCATGATGTAGAGGCATATTTCAGTTTATAACCCTCTTACAAATATAATACATATAAATGTTTTCTCTTTCTTCCTAAATCTGAAGCTGGTGTCGTGTTCCCTGGAGAAGTATGATGGTTCGGAGCACGCACGGGCTCTGGAATAAGTCTGGGTTTCACTGTAAGCTTTGCCTTCTTCTTGGTATGACCCTGGATACACTTCTTAACCACGTCCAGTCTCTGGATCCTAATCTGTCAAATCGGGCCATGATCACACACGTACCACACAAAGCTGTTGTCAGGGTTAAGTGAGTTGATGCAAATGAAGTGCTCTGAACAATTCCTGGAGAGGAGTGGTTGCTCCATCAATGAGGGTTCTTATTCTCAATCTCCTGGCTGGGCAGCACTGGGCAGCCTCTCCTGCTGTGCCCGTGTGGGTGAGGAGCCCAGCGGTGTATCCTCCAGCCCTTGGAATCAACAGACTTGTTTGGTTTCGAGTCCCCATTCTGCCCTGTTTATGGGCTTTGTGATCATGAGCAAGTCCCTTCACTGCCCTGGGCTAGTTTCCTCATTCCTCAAAGGGCTGATAATATCACTATTATTATTACTTCCCCTAGTGCAGCAAGAATTCCTTTTAAGTCAATTCAACAAATATTTTCTGATGCTCTACTATGCCCTAGGCCCCATGTATTATACTTGAGGATCTAGTAGTCAAGTGGGCTAGATACGCTGGTGATCATACAAATTACCAGAGACTATGATGAATACAAGAGAAGGAGCACTAGTTAGGGGGTTCCAGGAAGTCTTCCTGGAGGAGGTGAAATCTCATTCGGCTTTTGACGAATAAATAGGAGTTTGCCAGACTCATCTTCCTTTAAAGTCAGTGGAGATAGTTTGTGAAATCAGGGTGGTCTGTTGTACATCCAGCCAGAGCTTTTCTTTTGTCTTAACCTCATGGACCCCAGGCCCAATACTCCACCCAGTCTCCCTCTTTTTTTCCCCAAATACCCGTCTGAGGGAAGCAAGGGAGCTTTGATAGGTTGGTGAATTAAACCTGCTTTAAAAGGAAAGGAGCCCAAACCATGGCAGTTGGGAAAGGGTGGGAGGCCCCCCCAGCCCACACAAACCACCTGGAGTGCCGGGGGCACCCTGACTAACCCCCGTGCCAGGGGAGCAGCCCACATCTCAAGACTGAGGCATCCCTCTGCCTTCCAGCAAAGTGGGCATGAAGATCCCAGCCTCTATTCCTCCTCCAGGCAGCCGCCCCAGACATTGCCATTCACATCTTCGTGATTCTATCCCTGCCTGAGTTGTTCTTTCTCATCCTTTCCCTGCCCACCCAAATTCCACGTTGTCACCTCCTCTGGGAAGACTCTGTTTCCTGCCACTCCTGGCGTAGTGGTCCCCCCTGCACTTTCAGTGTGACCCCGAGTTACACCATCATCACCCTGTATTCTGGGGCTCTACCTCCCATTAAGCAGTGAGCTCTCTGCAGGCAGGCACTGTGTCTGAGTCATTTCTGCATCCTCAGCTCCTGATATAGAGCTGGACTCACAGGACCTCGCTCAGTAAATGTTTGCTGAATTGAACTGAACTGAACTGAACTGGGCCCAGAATTCCTGCCTCTTTCCAGTCAATGTTTTTGTTTTCCTGTCTTGGCAGGAAGCAGAGGGCACACTCAAAGAGGTAACTGAAGAGCATGTAGTGAACAAAATACTTAGAGGTCTGGGTAAGGTTAAAGGAAATCAAGATGGCGAAGCACCCAGAGACTAGGTGCCGTGGGAAGTACTCCCCCTAGGCCTGAAGGGGTGAAGGAAGGGAGCTGGAGCAGAACTTGGCGAGAGCTGCAGCTGGCAGAGACGGGCTGCTCAGCAGGAGCTGAGGATGCAGCCACTGCCAAACCGCAGCTTGGGGTAGAGGGGGAATCAATGCCTACCCTCGCTCCTCCCACCCATCTCCTGCTGTTGCCCCCCACTGGTTGAAAGCAAATGGAAGACAGAGACCAAAGGAGTCCGGGTGGTACAAGCCCCAGAAGGTAGCCTCCCTGGGTACAGAGCGCAGTGAATGACAGTAGAGAGCAGACCCGGATGGGGAAATGGGGAATATGCAGCATGAGTGATTTTTCCCAAAATAGTGTCCACCTTGCATCAACATCAGAACGACTTCAGGAGCTTGTTTCAAGAGCAG
Organism: Balaenoptera acutorostrata; assembly: GCF_949987535.1. Lineage (NCBI taxonomy): Eukaryota > Metazoa > Chordata > Mammalia > Artiodactyla > Balaenopteridae > Balaenoptera > Balaenoptera acutorostrata. The sequence continues at coordinate 101,584,785 of NC_080069.1, read as the reverse complement.
ATTTCTAGGCCCCAGCCCAGACCTACTAAATCAAAATCGCTATCCATGGGGCCTGGGAATCTGCATTCTTAGGAAGTTCCCAAAGTGATTCTAGAAATCACCTAAGGACCTCTGGAAAGTATGGAATTATGGGAAAGCTGAACTTGGTTAATTCAGAATTTGAACCTACAGAATCACCCCAGGTATGGGGCCTAATGATGTTGGTTCTCCATCTATGACTTCCAAAGACCAGGGGAACCTCATTCATTCATCCAACATTCCTGAGCATGTGCTAATGTCTGGGCCCTGTGGAGGGTTCGGGCAACATAAAGGTAACCCAGGATGCTTCCCACCTGAACACCCTAGGATAATGTCTTACATGCCATGTAGGGATTCTTTGGGGGCTTCCAAAACCTGCCTACCATGTGGGGATGACTCCTCAGTGCTTCTGCAAGCACCAGCTCAAGCATCAGGCCACATAACAAACAAATCCATAGTTCCAACCACCATCACACGCATGACACCCAAATACACCTCTCTCCTGAGTTTGGGTGTATAGCTGCCTGGGAAACATACACTTGGTAGCCCCACAGTGGCCCCTTATCCACATGGTCAAAGGGGACTCATCTTCTATCCTCACACCCCACCCCAAGGCTCTCAGCCTCTGTGAGTGGTATGCCATCATCCGTACTGCTGTTTAAGCAGAAACCTGGGAGTCATTTGCAACACCCCCTTCCCCCCGACCCGTGCCCCCAGTCACCAGGTCCATCCATTCAGCCTCCTAACCCTCCCACCTCTCCCCTTCTCTAGGTTTCTGCCGGCATTTCAGGTCATCTACATCTCCCCCCTTTATCACTGCAATGACCTAACAAGCTTCCTTGTCCCTTCCCAAGGCATTGTTGCCAGAGGGGTCTTTTAAATATGCAAAATCCAAACATGTCACAGCCCTGCTCAAACTCTTCAGTGCTCCCCAGTGCCCTCAGCACCTAGTCCAGACTCCTGACCGTAGCACACAAGCCTCTGGCATCTGGCCAGGCCTCAGTTTCTACCTCCTTTCCCACCACTTCCCACTCCCTCCCTGCCCCACACACCCTCATACCCTCATCATAGACTTTTTTTTTTTTTTTTAATTGTATAGCTACTTTATTTATTTATTTATTTATTTTTGGCTGTGTTGGGTCTTCGGTTCGTGCGAGGGCTTTCTCTAGTTGCGGCAAGTGGGGGCCACTCTTCATCGCGGTGCGGGGACCGCTCTTCATCGCGGTGCGCGGGCCTTTCACTATCGCGGCCCCTCCCGTTGCGGGGCACAGGCTCCAGACGCGCAGGCTCAGTAGTTGTGGCTCACGGGCCCAGCTGCTCCGTGGCATGTGGGATCTTCCCAGACCAGGGCTCGAACCCGTGTCCCCTGCATTAGCAGGCAGATTCTCAACCACTGCGCCACCAGGGAAGCCCAGACTTTTAAGTTCATGCACCGTCACACCTTCGCCCCAGAATGTTCTCCCCCTTCTATACCTGGTCAGTTCCTCCTTGCCTATCAAAGTCATCTGAAGTGTCGTCTTATCCTTGAAGTCTTCTCAGACCCACCAGACTATACTCCCTCAGTGTCTTGCTCTCATTTCTGATAGATTTTATCTCACCCCCCTGGGAATAGTCTATTTGTCTCTTTTATGAGTCTGCAATCTCTATAAGGACAAGGATCAGCCATGTCTAATTTGCCTTTATATCCCAGTGCCTGACAGAGCGCTTTCCAGACCCCATGAGTGGGTAGATGGGGAGACAGATAAACTGAATGGATAACAGTCTCTTGCACAGAAAAAGATCTTCCAAGAGAAGACCTAGGGCAGACTGCTTCATTAGATCCACTAATTTTGACAGGAGTTTCATCTGGTTCCACAACTAGTGGAGTGTACCATGCATTACACCAGGCTCTGTGCCAGCAGAGCAATCAAGAACAATCTCTCCCCTCGAGGACCTCATGATAGTAGGGGAGACATTGTCCTAGGCTTTTTCAGGTTGCAAGGAAAAGACATACTCAGGTTTCATAGACACTGATGAAAGGGCTAGATTAAGATACTGCCTGCATAGAAGGGTTTCTTGCGTGGAAGTAAGGAAGTATGAGAACCCCCTCTGGAACAGTGCCTCCAAGGCAGGGATGTCAAGTAGATCTCATGGAGGTTAGAATTAAAGTTCCTTGATCAGTCAGCTTTTGCCCCAGTAATAGACCATCCCCCCAAAACTCAGTGTCTTAAAACAACAACAGTTTATTTGCAGTTTGGTTGTACTTTCCATTTTCCTCCTTCTTCTGGGACCAGCAGTCTACCCGGGCTAGTCTTTTTATGGCAGAAGCAGAAGTGCAAGAGGGACAAGCTTGACCATACAAGTCTGCTGCAAGCCTCTGATTGCATCACATCTGCTAACATCCCATTGGTCAAAGCAAGTCACATGGCCCAGCCCAAAGTTCAGCAGGGAGAAGTCCAGCTACTTCTAGTGTAAGGAACTTCTGGGTCATGTGGCAGAAAGCTTGGATGCAGGAAGGAGGGAAGAATGGGGGCCAATGCAATCTCAATCTATACAACCTACCACACTCATTTTTCAGGATAGCGGTCATCTTAAAAACACATATTAATTACTTTGTTTTTTGTCTTCTCACAAATAAGCTCCATAAAATCAAGGACTTGACTGTATTCCCAGAACCTAGAACAGTACATGGCAGATGGTTGGTGCTAATCAATAATTGTTGAATGAAAGATGCCTCTTGCTGCCTCCTGCTCACATCCTCACTTCCCAAGAGATGGCGTCTGATTAGACAGGGTTGTTAAAGATGGTACAAGGTGCCGACTAAGGAGTTTGGACTTTATTCGGTGGGCAGGCCCCGGGGAGCCGTTGGAAGTTTGCAAGCAGAGGAGTAACCTGTTCGAATCTGTGCTTTAGCAAGATTAACCTGTTACCAGATTTCAAGAAAAAACTGAGAGGAAGCTGGAGACCAGTTGGGAGGCTATTTATAGGAGTCCAGGTGAGAGGTAAGGAGGTCCTGGAGTGGAAGGAGGAGTCTGGGAAGGATGTGAGAACTATCATGGGGGTAGAATGGAGAGAACATGTCATTTTCTTAGATGACAAGACAGGGAGGCATTGGGGCTGGGCGCCCAGGCAGTGGGCAGATGGTCAGTGGATAAGGACCAGGTTTGTGTGATGGAGTTAATCTATTAGGTTGGGACATGTTGAGTTTGAAGTGCTTTGGGGATATCTAGCTGGAGGTATCAAGTAGGCACCAAAAATGCAGAACTAGCCTTCAGAAGAGATTTCTCATGAATATCTTAATCTGTTCATTTATATCAAGTATTACATTTGCATATGATACCCACGTAGGCAAACTCTTCTAAACCTGCTGGATATCCCCACGAGCTAAAGATCAGGCAAAGCAGCTTGGGGTGAGTTGTTTGGTTTTCATAAGTCTCCGTATGGAGGAGAAAAGGGCAAAGGACAGCAGCAGGAAATCAGATTCAGAGAGAGACGCATAACATCTGCCAGGTATGAGCGCCTTTCTTTCTCTAGAACTTTAAACTCTGCCAAAGACAGCCCCCGGCTTTCATAAAATCAACACATATTTATTAGTCCCTTCTCTGTGCCAGGCACTGTGCTCAGGGCCAGAGACAAGGGGATTAATATGGAAAAGTCCCTGCCCTCAGGGTGGGAGAAGGGCAGAGACTTCCAGGCTTAGGTAAGCCTAACCAAGGGATACAGGAGCTTGGATAAACGTTCAGTGGGCATTAAAAACAGGGGCTGGTCGATTCTGTCTGAGCGTGGAAGATAGTAATAGACACCAAAGGTTCACGAAAGGTCCAGGTGGATGGGGATGGACAATTATACAGAACATTCCAGATATAGAGCATAACTTGAGTCAGGGCTAGTGACAGAGGTGAACCAGCGGACTGCATTAGTATTTTGGAAGGGCTGACACTTGAGGGCAGGAGGAAGGGGAGAGGAGGAGCCAGGGGAAGGAGAGGCCAAGGTGATGCAGGACTCAGATCGTGCACGGCTTTGAACCCCAGGAGAAGGAATTAGAAATGTAGCCAGGATTTTCTGTCCCTGAAACATTTTACCCAGGGGTCCTGAAGGTCTGGCTTTCCCTTCCTTAGGAGAACAAGATAACTCATAATAAATCCTGATTGATTTAGATAATCCTGATAATCTAAAAGTAGATAAAATATTTTAATCCCCTACATGACATAGTCATGCATGGTCAAAGGCTTACAAATTATGTGCATGGTGTTTTCAGTTTGAAAACGCCTTCACACATTGTACCTCATCCAGCCCTCACAGTATTTGAGACGGAGGTGTTCCCAATATCTCATTGACATATGAGACCATTAGATTTAGAAGGAGTCCCTAACAACTACTTCTCACGATAATCATGAAAACCTTTCTTCAAAAAGCCTTAAAGATTAGCGTGAGAATGTGTAACTAAGGAAGCCTGTCTTCTCTGCTCTCAGGAATGAGAAAAGTGTGTCTGGCTGTCAAATGACTTATGGAGAACTGTGTTGGTTGGGCCAGTGATTTCCAAATGCCCTTCAGTCTGTGGACCAGTTGCATTGGATTCACCCAAGAGTGTTTGCTCCCCAGGTGACTCTGATTTACAGTCACCTAGAAAAGTGGTCATTTGGCCTCTTTTGGTTGCAAGAATAACTTGAGGCCTTAATGGTAAAAATGTGTTCCATAGGCCTCCTGTCTTGGCATCACTCAGGTAGCTTAATTACCATGCAGTTTCCTGGACCTGACCCAGATCTATCAAATCAGAATCTCCAGAGGTGGGACCCTGGAATTTATATTTTGAACAAACTCCCAAGATCTGCATGTTCATTTACTTATGGATATCTCTTACTATGTGACAGACGCCATTCCAGGCATGGGGGTGTAATGGTGAGAAAGACCCACAATATTCCTCCCCTAAAGACACTCACATTTTGACTCAGCTCTTTGAATGCTGGGGTTTGACAACGGCCTTAACATAATGCACGGTTGCTGTATGACTACAGGAGCCAATATGAAAGATGGACACCTCAAAGAATCCCAGAATAGACACTCAGCTGGGCCCTGGCAAGCCAGGGATAAAAGCAGTTTGGAAAACAAAGGTCACAAGGCAGAGGCCTCAGCAGCAGGAGCTCCTGTTGTGGCGGCCCCAGTTATCTCGTGCTGGTAAGAAACCACTCTCAAGACTCAGTGGCTGAAAATGACATTTTTTTTTTTTTTTTTAATTTCTCATGATTCAGGGTGTTGACTGGGTGGTTCTTCTACTGGTCTTCTCTGGGCTCAGCTGAGACAAATCTGGCTTGACTGGGCCTCTCTCCACGGAGTCCTTTATCCCGGGCTTCTTAATGGTAATGGCATGGTGGTCCAGGGTTCCATGAGTGCCAGCCACAGTGGCAAGTGCCTATTAAATATCTACTTGTGACCTGTTTGCTGATGTCCCATTAGCCAAATCAAGTCACTTTCACTTAGCCTCAGTGTGGGAGGGGACTACACGGGTATAGGGCACCAGGAAGTCACTTCTTTGGGGGTCATTAGTGTAACACTTGACCACAGTTTCTCTGGTTGTCTCTTTTTTTTTTTTAATTTTTAATTTTTTTTTTTTTTGGCCGTGTCACACACCTCGTGAGAACTTAGTTCCCCGACCAGGGATTGAACCCAGGCCCATGGCAGTGAAAGTGCAGAGTCCTAACAACTGCACCAGCAGCGAAGTCCCTCTCTGGCTGTCTCTTGATCTTGGGATCTCTTTGTGTGCCTTCTCACTTCTTTCCCTGTCTTCTCCAGTTTAAATTTCTATGTGAGGGGACTTCCCTGGTGGCGCAGTGGTTAGGAATCTGCCTGCCAATGCAGGGGACACAGGTTCGATCCCTGGTCCGGGAAGATCCCACATGCCACAGAACAACTAAGCCCGTGTGCCACAACTACTGAGCCTGTGCTCTAGAGCCCGCGAGCCACAACTACTGAGCCCGTGTGCCACAACTACTGAAGCCCGCGTGCCTAGAGCCCGTGCTCCGCAACAAGAGAAGCCACCGCAATGAGAAGCTCGTGCACTGCAATGAAGAGTAGCCCCCACTCACCACAACTAGAGAAAGCCTGCACGCAGCAACGAAGACCCAACACAGCCAAAAATAAATAAATTAAATAAATAAATTTTTTTAAAAAAGATTACTTCAGTGTTAGTGTTGCTTAATAAATAGCTAAAGAGATATTTTTTCCTCCTGAATGGGAAGGATACTTTCCTTTGCTCCCTATGCCAAGGCTGGCTTTGCAGAATGGGTCCATTTCCTCCTGCTGGACAGTCCTTGTCTGTCCCCATTTCCGTGCGGGGACATAGACAGCCAGGCTGGGTTGGGTTTTCAGTGGCTCCGCCAAAGCTGGAGACAGAGCAGTACATGTTCCCACGGTCACCTCTTTATCCAAAGCGTGGAAAACTGACTTCATAACTGGCACAGGCTATGTTTGGGTCAGGAACCCAATATTAACTACAAAGACTGACCTCAACCCAGGGAACTTGAAAAGAAACTAGATAACACTGTTGGGAAATTGTTCCCTCCTGTGAACTGGCATTTGAAATACGTACTAATATTATGCACATTTTTTTTAATGCCATTGAACGAAGTGTAATGGAAAATAATACACTGGCCTTGGGAAGTCAAGGGACTTGGGCGGACTTGAACATATCAATAAGGCAATCCAATTTCAACTAGTTTTCTCTCACATCACACGCTTGGTGGGTTCCTGGTTCTCTCTAGGCTCCCAGCATAAGAAGAAATGATGGTAGCAGACTTGCTCAGTTGCATATAATGTGTTCAGTGTGAATCTAGAGGAATCTAAATGCAGAAGGAGGGGCCCCTGAGTCTGCCTATGCAGTCAGAGAAAGCTGGTTACTCAGACTGGACAAGATTGAGAGACAGATGAAGGCTGCCCTCAATGCGTCCATCCTACAGTGGGAGGATGAAATATTGTCATGAGTGCTGACAAAATCGGCCAGCTTCCCATATTTGAGACCGTTTATGATTCTAGGTCACAATGAAATTGAAACCATGAGACACTAAGTGAGGTTTAGCATCCCCACTCTATTCCCTGGTAATTCCCTGGTAATTTCTATGTTGCATTTTACTCACGCTGTTATTCCTGGTCCTGATGTCTAAAGATGGAGCTCATGAATTAACTAGCTCAGCAACCCAGGTAGACAACAAAGCGGTCCTTGACCTGTAGACCTTCTGCCAGCACAACTAGGTGACTCCCGGGTGTGAAGAGGCAGGGGTGATATCCTAAATCTTTGAGTTGTTTCACATAGAAATTGAGTCATAGTGATATCTAATCACTAATTAATTATACCTTATCTGGGACACCACTGATCACATTGCTCCTTAATCTACCTATCTACATCCATTTGTGTCTCTTTTCTATCCCTCTGTTGGTCAATTAATTATCAAGCTTGCATGCAAAATTCTGGAAGAAATTCCAGAAGGACTTTAGATACAATGTAACGCTTCTTGCTCACTGCCGAAAGGCCAGCAATTTTTCAGAAGGGGCTCATAGCCCTTTGCATACCTTGCTCAGAAATTATAGTCACAGCCCACAAAATCAGGAAGATCTCTGGCCCCATTCAGGGGATTTTCCAAGAGCCTTCCAAAGGGACATGCACGTTTATAACTAAATGCAAGTCAAAATGAGATGACTCCCGGGGTACAGGAGTTAGAGAGCTCATAACCAGTTGGGATAATCCAGGAAGAGGTAGCTGGTAAGATGGATCTTAAAGGATGGATAGGATTTCTTTCTTTTTTTTTTTAAATTTATTTTTTTATACAGCAGGTTCTTATTAGTTATCCATTTTATACATATTAGTGTATATATGTCAATCCCAATCTCCCAATTCATCACACACACACACCCGCCACTTTCTCCTCTTGGTGTCCATACATTTGTTCTCTACATCTGTGTCTCTATTTCTGCCCTGCAAACTGGTTAAGGATGGATAGGATTTCAACAGGCAGAGATGAGAGAATGAGTCATTTCAGGAGGTTGATATGGGTGGCCTTCATTCTTCAAGGGGAAACAAGAACAAGGTTTGTGCTTGGGCTTAGACTGGGATGACCAAGGCTGGACAAGGTGGTGGCATCAAAGACCAAACTGAGAGAAGCTCACAGTGGTGAAAAAATGGAGACAGAGTAATGTTTTCTCATACAGAAGCTGGAGAACTTCACCTTGGAAGGGGAGGCTTAGGATGAAGAAGAGCAGCGTCTGTGTCGGCTTTGGTGGCTGCCACATGAAGTCAATCCCCAAGCACTATTCAGACATCTTGGCAGGAAATCAGACAACTCTCATCAACCCATACTTTGTATGCAAAGATGATATGCCTTAGGAGCTCTGCTGTCTCTGACCAAACACAGATTTCTTTAACTTCACATGTGACTCATGTTTACAGAGGCATCGCTGGATAGTCTGTTTGGACTGTGATGCAGTGACTATGTGTACCATGGAAAAAATGAGAAAGACATCCTAGCAGGACGCCAGAGCGCAGTTGAGGAAATCCTGTGATGTGTCATCCATGCAACGCTAGAAGGTCAGCAGAGCACGGGGCAGGCTGAACAGCGTCCACCGTTCTTGAAATGTCACCGGGGGTGGGAGCACAGTTCTCTGCCGGGCCCAGATCAGGTTTCCAGCGTCTCAGGGATGAAATGGTCAGCCAAGCTAGGACAGGTTTCAGATGACCGCCTTTTCCTGAACGCAACTCAGTCGAGGCCTGGGTCGTTGCAGTTCCCCATCTTCTTTCTCTGGCCGTTTTGTTACCAGCTGTGTCAGGAAAGCATCACTCTTGATCTTAAGGTCACTGAAAGGACTTTTTACTTCTCTTTCATCCTCATCCAAAGCTCTTCTTTTCTGTTCCATTCTTCAGCCACATGCATTTCCAAAATAGGAGTAAGAGTTCTTGACTTAACGGCTGTTTCTTTTGAGCAAGCTATACATTGTCAGGCCCTGGTCATACTTACAGCCTTGACTTGTCAAGTAACCTATGCTCTGTGCTTCGTTAGCAAAATTTAGAGGGAGTGAAAAATGTGAAACAATTTTTAAAATATATTGTGCACACATCATTATTTTTTTCCAGAGAGAACTGGTTTACTTTGAAATAAGTTATATGTCCCACAGTAGATAATTCAGAAGGTACACAAATGTTTATAGCAAAAAGTAAACACCCGTCCCTCTCTTGCCCCACGTGTCCAATTCCTCTTCGGGAGGTAACGACCTTCCTTGTTTCAGTTTGGTGTGTACTCTACATACTTCAATGTGTTTATTTTAAGGTCCACTCCTCTAAGCACCACTATGACTGCCACCATTACTGCCTCCTTCCAGTCCCATGGTTAGCTTGTTCTTGGCCCCAGGAGAGCATGGTTAGATGGATGCAGTCAGAGATCCAAGGTCAAGAGCAGAGAGCCTGAGAGCTCTCTATTAGGGGGTCCATATTTGCCTGAAGGGAATGCTCTCTCTCCACATCTCTTTCCCTCCCCTTCTGCCCCTCTGCACATGCACCTCCTTTAAGAAGCTGATGCTCTTGTCCTTAGTCCCATTCATCAAAGCATCAGTGATACCTACAAGATCATCTCTTAGTAAAATTTCCCATCCTTTTCGTTTATTACTCACACTGTGTTCTTGGTGTGCACACATTGGAGGCTGTAGGACAGAAGTTATAAAACTTCAGTGTACATAAGATTCTTATAGTTAATTATAAAATGCAGGTCCCTGGGTTCCGCAATCAGAGATTCAGAAGGTCTGACCTGAAGCCAGGAGTCTGCTTTTTCACAAGGACTCCTTCTCCCAAGGTGAACTTGATATATGGTTCCTGGATCAAACTTTTAAAATGCTGCCTTCAGTATTGTTCCTGACTCCTTTCCCTTGAATCGTCTGTTAAGGAAACCCTGAGTGTTTCCTTTATCATTGCCGATTTTTTAAAGCCATGACCTGTGTGTGGACTCTTCTACATTGCCTGGGTGTTTTTCTCTTTCTCCTTCTGTTCTTGGGCACTTGAACCTTCAAGGTGTGGTTGGGAGACTTGACAAACCCATTCTCCCTGGGTTTTGTAAGATGACACCACTCCTTTCAAGGAAGGCCATTGCTTAAATACTATCAGCCACAGCTCAGGACACCAACTTTCACTCTCTGCATTTCTCTCCACTTCAGAGTCCGATCTCAAAATCCCTAGACTAACATTTCCATTTTACGTGCAGCAGCAAATCTATGTGGTGGTCCATGGGGCTATTATGGTCCTTTTGGTCCTCTGGCATATCTACAGCATGCGCACAAGAAGAGTGTTTTTAAAACTCAGGTCTATGTATCCCTGAGGGTTCGCTCATGTATTCTTGGAGGTCTGAAAACCCTCTGAGATAATTGTTGAATGTTATCTTTCCATTTTGATGATAATATTAAAAATATATGCATAATCTGGATCCTGTGGCTGACTCCCTTACAGTGGAGGGCTGCTACATGAATTCAGTTCCCATATTCAAGGGGACAATTTAAAGGGACAGCATTTAACTTTTGGTGTGTTGACAAGCACATTTGGCTTCCGTCTGGCCCAGACTGAAAGACTGAGTCCTTCCTGGGGGTGACAAGGGGAGGGCCCTCAGGTTCTGGCCCCTGGTACCTCTTTGGCTTCATCTCCTGCAGCTTGCCCCTTGCCCCACCAGCCTCCTTACTGTAGACGTGCTCCCTTAAGGGCCTTTCTACTGTTACTCTCTCTGCCCAGAAGGTTCTTCCCCCGGAGAGCTGCATGAATAATTCCCTCATCTCCTTCAGGTCTTTGCTTAAGTGATTAAATTTCTCAGTCCTATTTCAAATTGCAATTCCGCACTCACCCCACCTCCATCCCTCTGCCTATCACCCTTACCCCTGGTCTCTTCACATACAACAACATGCACTTATTCATAATGTGTGCTGTTCATTGTCTGGCTTGCCCTGTTAGCATGCATGCCCACAAGAGCAGAAATGGTTGTTTTGTTCACTGATGTCTCCCAGGCACTTAGAGCAGTGCCTGACACACAGTAGGTGTTTAATAAATATTTGATGAAGGAATGAATGAATTAACAACATTCACCTCATCTCTGTTCTTGTATTTATGCTCAATTTGTTCATCGGTTTTCCAGACAAAACTCCTCTTTTGGCAGTGATGATTTGCAATGGAAAGACATTTTTTAATGGCTAAAACTTTACACTTAAAATTTTGTGTTTCTCAAAGTGAGATCTATGTGGTCCAAGAATTCCAAGAATGCAAGCTGAGGGGATGAGGGGTCCCAAGTCAGACTAACATGTCTCTACAGGCTCCTGACTTGACCACTTCCTCTCCCTCCCTCCTGGGCCAGGGACAGACAGCCTGTCGCAATCTGCCACCGCTGGACAAGCACAGACAGGCCTCCGTGAAAGGAACCTCTCATGTTTTCGCCCAGTTTGAATGTCATTTTCCCTCTCTTTGCCTCGCTTTCTTTGGCTTGCCAACTTTCAAGTTTGTTTCATTTTTCCTGATAATAAAAGAAACACACTTACCGTGAAACAAGATTTAGGGACCTCTAAAGACATACAAAGAAATAGATGCCCAAAGACTTGAAATTCCCCTGATTTGTAAAAGATACCTTCTGTATTTTGTTTCTCTGCTTATAAATGCAATACTCAGACACAGCCGCCACCATTAATATTTTGGTGCATTTCTTCCTAGCCCTTTTTCTATGTGTATGTATTAAGATGAAATATAGGAAGTTACCGATATTCAACCGTTGTTGACCTAGGAAATGGCGATTTTATATGGTATACCCTAGTCATTCACACAGTTGAAGCCATACTGTGTGTATAATTTTACATCCTATTCTTTTCACTTGTCATTATAACAGCACCACTTGCCCATGTATTTGTGAGCTTGCCTTAACAGCACAAATAATTGATGAGCATTAGCATCTCAGCTGGGAGCCCTGCCTCATAAATCATTGAAAACAGTCCACGTGGTGCCCAGGCTTTCTGAGTCTTGACATGAATGACAACCGCAGTGACTCTTCCAGGAAACTCGTCCTATAAATGCCCCCAGCCAATTGCCTGGGTGCAGTACCTGGCACCAGATTTTCTGCCCAAATGGCAGCTTCTGGGAATGCTGCTAGTAACTGTGTCCGGTCGTTCATCTTGTTCCTCTTAAATGAATTTGTTCCTTACCAGTGATGCATATTGGGTTTGTGGTATGTCTTCCTCTCCAATGAAATGACTCTCTTTGGCTTTTTGTGTTTCCTGTTGTTTGTTTAGTGGTTTCTGGGCCAGGTACAGTCTACCAGCATGACTGAAAGAGAGAGCTGACTTTTTTTAGCTTACCAGCAGTAGGAGGGCTGCTTTTAGGGCCCTGGCTTTCTCTCTGCAAACATCATCAGACTATCAAGTCTGTACTTTTTCATCACAGCAGAGTCCTGAGGAGTCCATGGACCATGTGGTCCTTTTATGTTGTGATTCTGCCTCCAAAATGATTGCCCAGGGACAGTAATCTATGTGGGTCCTCATTATCTGAGACTTGGGATAGCCCTGTTCCTCACTGGGTCTCTATTTGCTCTAGATCTGGCTGGGTTCAACCACATAGACTAAGAAGATTATATGTCCATCCGAAAGTCCCATTTGCATAAGGTTTGGGAGCTTATAAGGTCAACTGTCATTGCTGATAATAACATCATGTCACTCCAGGTGCAACAGTTTAAAAGGATGAACTTTAACATTTTGGCCCCAAGAATAAAACAGTAACAGGAGACCAGAACATTTAAAGGTAATCTACAGCGTATAAACATATCAAAGGGTTAGAGAAAATAAGGCAAAAAGACACAAAAAATGAAATATGCGGTCTCTCTTATGATCGATACATGGCAAGCAGAGAGGCAATATTATAAATATTGACCCTGGCTTTGAGGTCGGTCCAACTTGCATTCAAATCCTGACCCTGTCTCTTACTAGTTGTGAAAGGCTCCTAGATTGCTTCCTTTTCTGTAAAACTGACCTAAAAACACCCACTCTGCAGAATGACTGTATGGAGTAAAGACAATATGCGTAAAATATTGATCACACGTGAGCTTGATAATAGCAGTTATTATTGTTATTATTAGACACACAAAACTTCAAGAATTTTTGATTTGATCTTTTAAATGTTTAACATTGCAAACACAACATTGGGACAGTAATAGATAAACTTAAAAAGAAAAAGCAACCTCACTACCCCCCAAAATCAGACTATTTACATTTTCCCATATTTCCATTACACAGGGTATTTGTATTTTCAGCTTTTCTTCACCTAACATTGTACTGTAAGTTTCCTCCTGTTGCAGCACGGTCTAGTTTAGTGTAAAATAGTTATTATTTCAACAAATATACCATAATCTAATTAATCATTCCTCTATTTGTGAACATTTATTTGTTTGGGGAATAGTCTTTCCTTTTGTTCCTGTTTCTGCTATGGTGAGTTGAAATGCACGATTTAAAAAATATTTAGGCCTTTTTCCTTAGGTGTATAGATATTTTTTAGCTCGAATTTGAGCACTGTATAAGCTAATGACTGTTTACTGTGGAGAAGGAAGAGGTAGCTTCAGCCTAGTTTCTAGTGGAAGGCAAATTGGGACAACTCCAAGAATCCTCATGTCTATTAACCTCGGTTTCCTCATCTCAGCACTTGACAAACTGGTATGAGGATGACCGATAACTGAGGTAGGCACTCAAAAAATGGATCTTTAAAGTGGACTAAACCTGCTCATGTTCTTGATTTCATTCATTCCCCACACAGCGCCCAGACCGAAGCGGTAGGTATTCATATTATCTGAAGCACAGAGGTAGGTATTCATATCATTTGGGGTAAGGTTCTTACCCCAGGTCACACAGCGGCTGGGAGAGGACGGAGAACGTCTTTCGCGGATTCTGAATTCCCAGCTTTCCCACTGGGCTTTGGAAAAAAAAAAAAAAGCCCCCAGACCCCACCCTAACTGAGGGCGGGAACCGAGTGGCTGAGGGTCCAGCTGAGCTCTGCGGGAGGTGTCGCTCGCCCTGCCAGGAGGCTCCGCCTCCCGGGCGCTCGGGCCCCGCCCGGCTCCGAGCATGCCCAGTGCGCTCCCCGCCGTCCCAATGGTGCCGGGAGGGCGCTGCAACTCCAGGTTTTGCTGGCGACCGGAGGTCCGGGGGCGGATGGCGGGGGGCGGGGCCGGGCGGGTCCTGCTCCCTGGCTTGGTTGAAATTCCCCGGACGAGACGCTCGGGCGGCGCCCTGTGCAGGGGCGCAACTCCGGGGCAGGGACCGAACTGAAGCACCAGGTGCTGCCGGCTGCCGCCGAGTGGCCCTAGGCCCACAGGGCCCCTGGACCCTCAGGCATCTGGTCCGGACAGGATGATTACAGCCGTCACTCCATCCTTTCATTCACATATTCATTCAACAAACTGTTTTTGAGCACCTACTGTGTGCCAGGTGCTGTCGTAGGGACTGGGACAATGTAGTGAAGACGGGCAGGGCTACAGCCCCAGAGCTAAAATTCCAGAGGTGAATACACAGTAAGAAGTAAGCAAGTCAGGGGAAAAGGCAGTTACCGACCTCATCTCCTGCTACTTTGCCCTGCTTGCTATTTCCTAAGCAGTCCTGCGCCTTAGTGTCTGCACTGGCTGATCCCTCTGCCAGAAATGCTCTCCCCAATTTATCTGCTTGGCTGAAATGTCTGACCACCTCATTGAAAACTGCACTCCCTCCACCCCAAGTTTCTTTCCCTCTCGTAAAGCATATCACCTTCTACTACTTGTCTATCGCCTGCCTCTCTTCCGCCAAACTCCGGCAGGGGACAGGATTTCTGTCTATTCACCGCTCGTGAAGAATCAGAGTAAGTGATCAATAATTATTTGTTGAATGAATTAATGGATAGTGATAAATGTGAAGAAAATAAAGTGAGGACATGGAACAGAGGGCTAACTTAGTAAGGTGGTCAGGGGAGGCCTCAGAGAAGGAGGACCTACGTACAATGAGAAGGTTCCAGCCACGGGAATAGCTGGGCAAAGACGTCCCACACAGAGGAGGAAAGGCATGTGTAAATGTCCTGAGGCTAGACAAGTTCTGAGTGTTTGATGGACAGAAAGGTGCTCATGGGGCTGCAGGAATGCAGGAGCCAGATCAGGTAAGTCCTGGGAAGAAAGTTCAAGCCAGGAAGTTTCTAGTGGAACGGGATGGGCACTGCACTGGGAGTCAGCAGGACCCCAGCTCGGCAAGACTTCTCCTTAAGTCACAGATTTGTTTAGCGCCGGCTGCTCGACATCCCTAGGCATAAAATCACTTAGGGCTGGGCACACAGTAGGTGCCCAATAAATGGTAATGGAACGAATGCCTGCGTGCATGCGCGAGGGGACACCGGCCTGCACGGAACTCGGCAAGAGAGCCCTGGTGGCCCTGGGAGACGCGTCCGAGCACACCGGCCTCGGGTGGGGGCGGGGGCGTCCCGCAGGGCGTTCCGGGAGCCCGCCCCCCGCCCGGCGCGCGGGCCCGTCGCGGCCAGCCGGGCCGGCGGGAGCCGCCCGCGGGCGGCACTGGGCATGCTCAGACGGCGGCCAGGTCGCGCCGCGAGCGAGCTTCTGCGCCGCCCGCACGCGCGACCTACCTGGGCGCCCCGCGCCCCCAGATGCTGCAGGTACGGGCCGGCGCGACCCCGGCGGGCTGGGGGCAGGGCGCGGGGCCACCGGGGGCCGGGGTCGCGCTGGGCGCTGCCCCGCCCCCACGCTTCCCCAGGCGCGCGGCGAACGCGCGGGCGGGCTGGCGGACGCGGCGGCCCCGGGTTCCCGGCGCCTCGTCGGGGCGGGGAGGGGGCGCCCTGGCCGCGCTCACCTGGTGGGGCGCGGGCGGGAGGGAGCAGGCCGGGCCGGGTGGGGCTGGGTCCCGGCGATCCGGGAGGGCCCAGCGGCCGGCGATCCGGGAGGGCCCAGCGCCGCCGTGACCGCGGCCCCTGCCCCGGCCGCCGAGGGGTTGCACAGCCCGCGTGGAGCCAGCCAAGCGCGGCGGCCAGACCTTCTTGGCTCCCAGGGCGAATTCGCCTCTCGGCTTTCAAAGATGGCATTTCCTGGGCCTGGCACGAACTCCAGCGCCAATAAATCCTCCCCGTTCCACGGGTGATATGGAATGATTTATCAGGTACCTGCGGTGAGACAGCTGCAGTGGGGGAGTGTATGTGAGAGCGCCCAGTCCCCCGGAAATTCCCGTTTTCAGCAACCTGAACTTACTGAGAAGTTGCGGTTGCCTTAAAAATTCATGGGAAGTTGAGACTAGTTGACACCTGGGTTTTCCGAGGTGGGAAAGAGCTTGTGACTCGGAAACTGGAGACCTCCGTTCAGGTTGGGCTCCCCCTTGGCCAGCTGGTGACCTTGGGGCGAGTTGTCTAACCTCTCTGATCTTCATTTTCCTCCCCTGCAAACAGCCGGTAATAATGCCCACCTCACTGGGTTGTTGGGTGGATTAAGTGGGATAAATTATGTGGAGGTGTTGGGCACCGTGCCCGGCCAAAGCAAGGAAGCAGTTGGCATGATGGGAATTTAACTCGTTTAGAGACCCTCGTGGCTCCCATTTCACCAGGAAATTGGAATTACAAAAGCATCTTCAGGGCCTAGTGCCAGATTGACAGACCCTGTCTTGTGCCCAGGAGAACTTCTACTGAAATCTTTGGAAAAACAATTTCGCTGAATTGTAATCGGAGAGCACCTTCTTTAAAAGCAGTTTTATACATTCAGAAACTCCAGAAGTTGGCAGTTCAGCCTGACTTACAAAAGAGCTGTTTTGCAAGATGATCCATCTCGCAAGTGTTTAAGCAGATGATGCTTTGAAAGTAAAGCCTAGTTAGGAAGATTTCTGTTCTAAAAAGCTCCCAAACCCAGCTTTCAGTGATAATTTAAATTAGCGTTTCTTAACTTTGGCAATGTTAACATTTGGGGTTCAATAATTCTTTGTTGTGGGGCCTTTTCTAGCATTGTAGGATGTTTAGCAGCATCTTTGGTCTCTACCTAGTAGATTCCGGTAGCAATCCCTTTCCCTCAGTTGTGCCAATCAAAAATGCTTCCAGACGTCCCTCCCTGTGCGGGGGCAGGGCACAAATTTTCCCTTTCTCCCCCCTTTAGAACCACCCTGCTTTCTGTCATCAGCCTATCTGAGGTGTTTGAGAAGTTCGTTTTATGTTTTTACTATAATAACCAACCTTTGTATAGACTTGTAGAACTGCACAGAGTACATCCACGTGCATCAACTCATTTAATTTTTACAACTCCCCCGTGAGGCTGGTGTTATTCCCATTTTACAGGTGAGGAAACTGAGGCTTTGAGCAGTCAATTACACAGTATGTGGCATAGCTGGGATATAACTCATGTCGTCTGGTTCCACGGACAGGTCTTTTTCTTCTGCATCAGGCTGCTCTTTATTGTATTGAGACTTTCAAATAGATGGCGTTCCTGATGATTAAGGCAAGATGTAAAGTAGATTGGAAGCTGGAAACCTTTCTGGCTAGTTGAAAATTAACAACAGCAAGCTATTTTCTGACAGAGAGTAGGTCATTCTAGTTAAATATTCTAGTTTATAATAAGCTCCCATAAATCCTGCATACAGTTGATGGAATACCAATTTGCAGAGAATTAGAGTAGAATAAAACGTGCCTAATACTCTGTATTGATCCTGCCTTGTCTCTGGTGATTTGCTGTCTCCTAAAACCAACTCGTATATGCAGATTAGACATTAGCTGGAATGTAAAAGGTCAGGTTACTGAAGGCATCTCAGAATGGCTGGAGTGGCTGAGGCATTCCATTCAGCAAGCATTTATTGAGCTGCTTCTACATGGCAGATGCAGTGCTGGGTGGGGATGCAGAGTGGGCCAGTGGACTCCAGTGAACCCCGGGGTGCCTGGGGAACTTCTCCTCAAGGAGAGGGCAGGTCTTGGCCAGGCCAGACACACAGGAGGCCAAGGTCAGGGACAGCTTGGGGCGGGAGAAAGAACCTAAGTTAACACAGAGTCCAATTCAGGATCCCACACTGCTTCACCATCCTTTTTTTGAGCCCTCCATTTCCACATTTTATCATAGAGAAGGTATTCTGGTGGCTTGTAACATTCCCATTCAAGTGCCAGGAACCTGGTCAGAGATGTATCTTTGAAAGAAGTTGGGGTTCCAAGCTGATAATTGGTCTCAGGGGATTGAGACCAACTCCTTGATTGTTGACTGTGATCTGGGAGGTTCTGCATGCATTGTTTAATTTCAGTGTGCTCCCTCTCTCCTCTTACAGTTGAGGAAACTCAGCTAGCAAAGGTAGTGTGGGACCAGGAGCTAGAGGGACGAACTGGGACCTTCTGAACCTCGGGTCCAGGCACACGAGGAATTCCATTTTCTAGGATGGACATAATCTACCAGAGGACTTTGGGGATTGGAGGGAACAGGAAGACAAGGCACCCTACCCACCCCCCACCAACCTCAGGGTTTGTGGCATGTTGGGGGATGGGGGGAACCTGCGATGTGTGGTCCTTCTCTCTCTCCTTAGGTAAGTGCCTGTTGACCGTAATCCCAAGTGCTCACCTTCCTTCCTTCAGACAGTGGTCCTGGAAAGCAGGGCCACCCTCTTCATCTCTTCGCAGGGGCTGGAATGCCGAGGGCAATCCCCTGGCGTTGACAGGCTGGGAGTGTGGGGCAGCCAGCTGGTGTAGCTTCCCAAGCCTGGGCTCTTCTTTTTTTTAAAGATTTATTGATTGATTGATTGATTGATTGATTGCTATGTTGGGTCTTCGTTTCTGTGCTAGGGCTTTCTCTAGTTGCGGCAAGTGGGGGCCACTCTTCATCGCGGTGCGCGGGCCTCTCACTATTGTGGCCTCTCTTGTTGCGGAGCACAGGCTCCAGATGCGCAGGCTCAGTAGTTGTGGCTCACGGGCCTAGTTGCTCCGCAGCATGTGGGATCTTCCCAGACCAGGGCTCGAACCCGTGTCCCCTGCATTAGCAGGCAGATTCTCAACCACTGCGCCACCAGGGAAGCCCAAACCTGGGCTCTTCTGACCAGTTCTAATAGAGACAAGATCGGACCAGGTCAGTGTCCACTCTGCCCAGGTCTGGGTCCTGGCAACTGCAGACTCTGATCTCACAGGCGTCTCCTTTCATCTGCCTGAGGGGGAACTAAAAGGGAGTGCTTGGTAGGTCCCTGGCTGAAATCTGATCTGGTCATGGGTTCCGAGACCCAGAGATCTTGCATCTCCATAGCTTCCGGTTATGCATGATGCACCTGTAATAGCCTTCCGCCTCCAGGGGAAGATCAGCTGTGAGCACAGATGTAACAGCAAACTCAGACCTTTATTGAGCCTATACTATGTGTCAGGCCCTAGGGTTACAGAGATGAAAGCTGAACCCGTCTTGGAAGGATTCATGGTGGAGTTGGGAAGACAGTGACATTGTGACATTTCTGTGTGAGTGTGTACATGCATGTGGACATGCATGTGCTATCTATCTATCTGTCTGATAACTGCTTTAAAAGAGGATAAAGCTAGATGCAAGAGACCCCAGTGGAGAGAGCCATTCATTCTGATGGGCATTGGGGACCACCATAGGGAGTAGTTGGCATTTGAATTCAGCCTTGAAGGTAGAAAAAGATGGTATTCAGGGGGCAGACAGAACGGCAGATGCAAAGACTCAGAGGCATGAAGAGACCTCTTGTATTTCAGGAATGGTGACTCTTCCCAGGCCCAGCCTCCTGATCTTGGCTAACGCAGGACCCACCTCCTATAGTTAGGGTATCCCCCCCCATCTCTGTACAGGGGCCTGGCCTCACTCAACCCAGGGTATGTGCCCATTCTCCTTGTTTGTCCTGCATAGGAGCGACGCCTCTGTGCTGTCCCTGAGGCGTGAGCACCCTCTGCCAGGGATAGCGCTGGTTTTAGTTATTAAACACTGATACGGCACTTACTAGCTGCCAGGCAATGTTCTGAGTGCTTCCCAAATATTAATCACTCTTTTAATCTTTGTAGCAGCTCTCTGGCCGTGCTGCTTCCCTGAGTGCTGGCCACTGGGTAGGTAGGTGGGGGCAGAGCTCACGTCCCCGGTCTGTGTCCCTCTGTGGATGACGCTCTCGTCATGGTACAGCTTCTCCTGGCCGCGGTTTGCATCGGTGTGCCAGGAAGCAGCCAAGTCTGGGAGTCGTGATGGAGTGCCGACTGCCCCGGACTTTTCTCCCTGACCCCGTTTCCTTCAGGGGTCCAGCAGGGCTCCACTGACTACATTTTCTGAACCAAAGACTGGGATCTGTAGTCTGAGAAAGAATGTTTGTGCTGCGTCTTTGTGCAAGCGGAGGCCTGGGAGGTGTTGTTTGGATACTGAGAGTGGAATTTTTGAGACATTTCGATGGTTTATGTGGAAAGTTAGGAACAGAGCATTTGAAATTGGGATAGTCCTGGAAAATTCAGGTCCCGTGATTTACTGTCGGGATACATGAGCTTTTAGTAAATAGTTAAGCAATGTGTAGTTTGAATTTTCTGTACTGAGCCTCTTGGAGCCTCAAAATGGAATAAATAGTACCTTCTAGCCCCAGAATCTTGCTAGTACTTACCAGCCCCAGTTTACAGATGGGCTGAGGAAACTGAGGCTCAGCGAGATGAAATGACTCCTGGAAGGGCGTACTGCTCTACGAGGACAAGCCAGGGTTTGAACTCAAGTCTGTCCCCAGGCAAATACTTGACTGTAAAAGGAGGATAATAATAGAACCTGTTTCCATTAAATTGACCGTGTTAAAGGAGCTAATGACTGAAAACCCACTCAGGTAGAACTTGGCACAGAAAAGGGTCCCCTCCCTTTGTGTTCATGCCGCTGACCCGCAGACAAGCGCCTTGTTTAGCCTTCGATGCTGAGAGTGGCCATCGCGAGAGATGACCTGCTCCCAGGGCAGGGCTGAGGGCCCGGCTCACAGGGCTAGAGGGACGTTCCAAGGGCAGGACCCAGGACCAGAAAGGGGCCGTGGCCAGCTGGATGCTGTGTTGACGAAAGGCACTGGTCTGACTTAGAGAGAGGGGTGTGAAGACCTGGCCCCTGCACGCTACTTCCCTCAGGTGAGTCAGCCTCGGTCTAGACCTGAGGGTCTTGCTGGGAGAGGCAGCAACCAGCTCTGGCAGCCGTCCCTTGACCCGAACCACTGGTGGGCCTGGAGTGGAGATAATGAAAGCCTGAGCTCAGGTCTTGCTCGCTTTGCTCCCCCCCCCCCATTCCCTCCCCAGGTCTGGTTATCAAATTCATACATGGTTGCTGTAGAAAATTAAGGTGTCAGGAAGCAATGGAAAAATCATGCATGGTGTTCTTCCTGGAAGCAGCTCTCCCACCACCATCACCACCATGGAGGACTCCACACGCCAGCCTGTTCTCTGCTGCAGCCAAGGGGGTCTTTCAGAACTGCTTCCTTTTGCTTTTAGAATAAAAGACAAAACTAATGTTGGCATCTCCTGCAGGCCCTGGTGTACATGCCTTGGTCCCCGTGCTTTCTCTGCTCACAGGGCCAGTGAGAACCTGGAACCTTCCTCCCCTCCTCCCCAGTTAACTCATTCTTTGGGCCTTGGCTCCATGATTGTAGATGCCTCCCCTCGCCTTCCTGCTGTGGGTAAAACTGCCTGCTGTAAACGCTCACATTCTGGCCACCAGGTCTCTCTCCTTTTACAGCACTTTTCACAGTTGCAATTTTGTGCTTAATTAGTGTAATTATTTGTATTAGTACCTGTCTCCCCAGCTACACTGTGAGCTCTGTGAAATCAGGGTCTCTCTTCCTTTAAACACACATGCACACACCACACACACACTTTCTTTGAGACTTATTTTTTTTCTTTTAACTTTTTATTTTGACCTAATTCAAACTTACAGAGAAGTTCCAAGAATAGAACAGAGAACTCCCGTATACCCTTCACCCAGATTCCTCAAATGTTACCGTTTTATCACATTTATTTTATTCTTCTCTCTAGGTATACATTTTTTTCCTAAACCATTTGAGGATCATTTATAGACTCTTCCTTTCCCCTTAAATACTTAAGTGTATTTCCTAAAACCAATGACATTCTCCTGTATAACTATGGTACACTTTTTAAACAAGAAATCAGTATTGATACAGTACTGTTATCTAATCTACAGACCTACAGGCTTTGCCGGTTGTCTTGGTAGTGTCCTTTGTAACAAAGAAAACCCCAGATCGTGTGTTGCATGTGGTTATGTCTCTCAGTCTCCTTTAAATTAGAGCAGTTCCTCAGGCTTTCTTTGTCCCTTATGACCTTGACATTTTTGGAGAATACAGGCCAGTTATTTGGTAGAATGCTCCTCAGTTTCAGTCTGTTTTAACCCACCATGTGTCTTCAATGCCACTGAAACATCAAATGCACTCAGTTAACATTTGGTGAATGAAAAAAGTCAGCAGGTTGTCTAGTCTCCCCCACTCCCACTCCTTTCAGCAGAAGGATGTGGGTTTTTTTGTTTTTTTTAATTTATTTTTGGCTGCGCTGGGTCTTTGTTGCTGGGCGCGGGCTTTCTCTAGTTGCGGCGAGCGGGGGCTACTCTTCGTTGCGGTGCGCGGGCTTCTCGTTGCAGTGGCTTCTCTTGTTAGGGAGCACAGGGTCTAGGCGCGCGGGCTTCAGTAGTTGTGGCTTGCGGGCTCTAGAGCGCAGGCTCAGTAGTTGTGGCGCACAGGCTTAGTTGCTCCGCGCCATGTGGGGTCTTCCTGGCCCAGGCCTCGAACCTGTGTCCCCTGCATTGGCAGGCGGATTCTTAACCCCTGTGCCACCAGGGAAGCCCAGGATGTTGTTATTTAGTTGCCATCTTGCTGTATATAGATTTGAATCTTGCTACTTTTATTTTTATGCATTTATTTTTTAATGGAAGTGTAGTTGACATACAATATTATGTCAGTTTCAGGTGAACAACATAGTGATTCGACATTTGCCTACATTATGAAATGATCACCACGATAAGTCTAGTAACCATCTGTCCCCATACAAAGTTATTACAGTAGTGTGGTCTATATTCCTTAAGCTGTATATTACATCCCTGTGGCTTATGTATTTTATAACTGGAAGTTTGTACTTCTTAATCCCTTCACCTAGTTTGCCCAACCCATCCCCCCGCCCCCTGCAACCATCTGTTTGTCCTCTGTATCTATGAGTCTATTTCTGTTTTTTTTTTTTTTAAAGGATTTTCTTATTTATTTATTTATTTATTTATTTATTTTTGGCTGTGTTGGGTCTTCGGTTCGTGCGAGGGCTTTCTCCAGTTGCGGCAAGCGGGGGCCACTCTTCATCGCGGTGCGGGGACCGCTCTTCATCGCGGTGCGCGGGCCTTTCTCTATCGCGGCCCCTCCCGTCGCGGGGCACAGGCTCCAGACGCGCAGGCTCAGCAATTGTGGCTCACGGGCCCAGCTGCTCCGTGGCATGTGGGATCTTCCCAGACCAGGGCTCGAACCCGTGTCCCCTGCATTAGCAGGCAGATTCTCAACCACTGCGCCACCAGGGAAGCCCTCTATTTCTGTTTTGTTTCATTTGTTCTTTTGTTTTTTAGATTGCACATGTAAGTGAAGTCATACAGTATTTGTCTTTCTCTGTCTGGCTTACCTCACTTAGCATAATACCCTCTAGATCAGTGGTCCCCAAGCGTTTTGGCACCAGGGACCAGTTCCGTGGAAGACAATTTTTCCATGGACGGCTGGGCGGGGGGGTGGGCGGGGGGACAGTTCAGGCAGTAATGGGAGCGATGGGGAGCGGCAGATGAAGCTTCGCTCGCTCGCCCGCCGCTCACGTCCTTCTGTGCGGCCTGGTTCCTAACAGGCCGTGGCCCAGTACCGGTCTGCAGCCCAGGGGTTGGGGACCCGTCCTCTAGATCCATGTTCCCACAAATGGCAAGATTTTAGTCTTTTTTATGGCTGAGTAATATTCCGTTGTATATATACACCACATCTTCTTTGTTCATTCATCTATCCTGATATTCTTTTTTAGTAACACAGCTTTCCCCCCAAAAGAGAGGCTTCCTCCAGGGATAGCGAGCCTGCTGTCTCCGCAGGAATACAGGCGGACGCCGGGCCATGGCTTGGCAGGGACGCTAGAGAGGAGAACAGAACATTTGGTGAGGGGGCAAGGCTCAGCCTGCACGTCCCTCCCGACACTGAGTGCCTTCTCCAACTGCAGCTCTGACTTCCCAGGCCTAGGGGCCCAAGAATAAGGTAACTAGAATTTCTAATCCAAACCAGAACATTTTGAGAGTAAACGGGGGGCTGTTAATAATTGCATCTAATCAAGTAACTTCAACTGGGGCTATCCTGGACAAATCAGGATATGTGGTCACTCTACCCAAATGTGACTTTGAAGTTGGAGATCAGTGCCTGGGGATCAGCCTAGAAAACCCTCTAGCAGTAGGAATTTTCTACGTGGACAAAGCAAAACTCATCTCCCTGGCATTACCTGCAGGCCCATATTAGTGGTTTTGGTCCTCTCTGTGGCCGCACCTCCCTTGGTGTGCCCCTCCCAGCCTTTCTCCTGCTACATCCACCTTGTTTCAGCGCTCCCCTCACCTGTTCCTTCCTGCCATGGGGACTGAGAGAGCCTGGAACATCACTTCCAAACCCAGGCTGGATGGAGGAGGGGGGTGGGGTTTGTGATACATGCACAGGGGGGAAAACAAGCCAGCTGTGCTTCCTACTGACCCAGTTTTAATGGAACTTAAGAGCCAGGGTGTGTAAGTGAGGTATGGCTGGAGACCAGAGTTTCCCTAGACCTCATCTTTCCCACCCGGCCCCCTCAGTGCTCACACTTCCACCTGTCTTTCGTGCGCAGACACCCAGGTTCCTCTTCCAGCCCTAGTTCTGAGATCAGAACCGAGTCGCCGGTCTTTGGCAGAGGCATGGAAGCAGCTGGCATTGGGGACCCAGGCACAAGAGGATGGGCATTGAATGACTAGAAGGTGCAGAGAAGGACTTGGATGCAGAGAGACCAGCCAGGAAACCAGCATCGAGGGAGTCTGGTAACAAGGCCAATACAGGGTCATTTATCAGGAAGCCTAGAGTTGCAGTATTGAATGCCTGACACTCGGTCACGGGGGCGGGCACTGGTGTCTGATTAGCCCAGTTCCTTAACTCATTTTCTGCCTAGCAAAAAACACGAACTCTGCCTTCCTGGATTAAAAAGTGTAGGCATACCTCATTGTATTGGGCTTCGCAGGTACTGTGTTTTTTACATTGAAGGTTTGTGGCAACCCTGCATCAATCAGGTCTTTTGGTGCCATTTTTCCAACAGCATTTGCTCACTTCGGCTCTCTGTGTCACCTTTTGGTAATTCTCGCAATATTTCAAACACTCTACTGGCAAAAGATAATGAGTCACTGAAGGCTCAAATGATGGTTAGCATTTTTTAGCAATAAAGTATGTTTAATTAAGGTATGTATATTGTTTTTTAGACATAATGCTGTTACACACTTAATAAACTACAGTATAGTGTAAACATAACTTTTATATGCACTGGGAAACCAAAAAAATTGTGTGACTCGCTTTATTGCGATATTTGCTTTATTGCGGTGTTCTGGAACGGAACCCACAGTATCTCCGAGGTATGCCTGTTTTATAGGGTGAAAATGTGAAGGTATAGAGATTTTCTGGGGCATCCTAGTCTTGTGGACTTTAAGAACATGGTCCAGTGCAGTATAGTGTTTTTATAACTCCAGGCACTGGTGGCTTTAAGGGAAAAGCCAGTTAGTGAGAGTTTCTAGTTATTAGAATGCAAGATACTAGCACTTACTGAACTTTGGAAATATTTCTGGTTAACTGCGATATTATGTTTACTGGTTAAAAATGTTCTCCCCCACCCCACCCAGGCATAGCTATGTAAAAGCATTGAGTTTGAGGTCACCTTTTACAGGACAGAGAGGGTCACACAGTGTCTGAACTGGAAAGGACCTCAGAAGAACCTTTTCCAGCTCCCTCTCTTTACAGATGGGGAAACTGAGGCATGCTCAGGGCACACAGATAGTCACAGAGCAGGGACTGGTACCTGCATCATACAGTTTCCAGCCCCCAGATCTTGGGTGTGTTTTCTGGATCTCATCTAAGGAAGTTTATTAAATAGACTGTATATTTCTATCATTTTGTTAACATCTTTTGGCATTTGTCTTAACTGTAGAAATAAGCTGTATTGGCATCAAAGTATTAATAGTTGTGCATTTCTTGCTCTTTTATGTAGAAGTTGCTAGGCTGATTTTTTTTTTTAATTAATTTATTTTTGGCTGCATTGAGTGTTCGTTGCTGTGCTCGGGCTTCTCATTGCAGTGGCTTCTCTTGTGGATCTCGGGCTCTAGGCATGCGGGCTTCAGTAGTTGTGGCATGCGGGCTCAGTAGCTGTGGCTCGCGGGCTCTAGAGCACAGGCTCAGTAGTTGTGCACGGGCTTAGTTGTTCCTCAGCATGTGGGATCTTCCTGGACCAGGGCTCGAACCTGTGTCCCATGCATTGGCAGGTGGATTCTTAACCACTGCACCACCAGGGAAGCCCTGCTAGGCTGATTGTTTTTTTCATTTTTATGTAAGAAGATGATATATACCTTCCATTGAGTTTCTGTATTCTGTACTAGTGTTTCTCAAACTTTAGCACATCAGAATCGCCTTTTAAAACACAAGCTGCTATGCCCCACCCCCAGAGTTTCTGAGTCAGTGGGTCTGAATCAGACTCAGGTGAGGCCTCAGAATTTGCATTTCTTTTTTTTTTTTTTTAATTTTTGGCCAGGCCACGTGGCATGCGGGATTTTAGCTCCGCAACCAGGGATCGAACCTGTGCCCCCTGCAGTGGAAGCGCGGAGTCTTAACCACTGGACTGCCAGGGAAGTCCCATAATTTGCATTTCTAACAAACTCCTCGGTGATGCTGCTGGTCCAGAGACCAGGGACCATCCTTTGAGGACCGCTGCCCCAGGCTTAGTGATAGTTCCAGATGGTGTGCTCTGTGCTTTACAGCCAGCTGGGCCCTCCTTGCTGCCCAACCAGCCCTCCATCCTCCCCTGTTGCTCCCATGCCAGCCAGCCTAACTTCTCCACCCTCTCTGGGTCTCCTACCTGTTGCCCTCCCCTCTCCAGATGACCCCACCACCTGTGGCCCTGGGATGCTCAGGGCCGTCTGGAGGGAGCTTCCTCGCGTTTCCCCCTCCCTCCTTCATTTTTTCTTTCTTCCTTTCTTCCAGTTTGAGAAATGAGTGTCTCTGGCTTACCTCTCCACTTCCAGTTGAAAACTGCCATCCCATCACCTGAAAAAAAAAAAAAAAAAGAAAAGCCTTCTCCCAGCCCGGCCTTACCATTAGGTCACCGCCCCATCACTCCCTTCCTTTCACTGCCAAGCCTGCTGGCGGAATAGTTTACAGTCGCAGAAAAAGATTGGCTCTCACCTCTCTTGACATAGACATGTTATTCAATTCCAGGAGTTCAGGTTTTCTATACCTATGCTGCAAGAAAGACGGTTTTTTTAAGGGTTTTGTTGTTGTTGTTGTTGTTGTTGTTGTTTTGGCTGCATCGGGTCTTTGCTGCTGGGCGCGGGCTTTCTCTAGTTGCGGCGAGCGGGGGCTACTCTTCGTTGCAGTGGGCGAGCTCCTCATGTGGTGGCTTCTCTTTTTGTGGAGCACAGGCTCTAGGCATGCGGGCTTCAGTAGTTGTGGCATGTGTGCTCAGTAGTTGTGGCACGCAGGCTCAGTAGTTGTGGTGCGCGGGCTCTAGGGCACGTGGGCTTCAGTAGTTGTGGCTCAAGGGCTTAGTTGCTCTGCAGCATGTGGGATCTTCCCAGACCAGGGATCGAACCCGTGTCCCCTGCATTGGCAGGTGGATTCTTAACCACTGCGCCACCAGGGAAATCCCAGAGAGACATATTTTTTTATTTGTGGTAAAATACATATAACATAAAATTTACCATTTTAACCATTTTTAAGTGTATATACAGTTCAGTGGCATTAAGCACAGTCACATCTCTGTGCTACCATCACCACCATGCATCCACAGAACTCTCTTCATCTTACAAAACTGAAACCCTACCCATTGCATACTAACTCTCCATTCCCTCCCCGAACCCTCACCCCATCCCTGGCAACCACCCTCTACTTTCTGTCTCTATAATTTTGTCTACTCTAGGTACCTCATATAACTGGAATCATGCAGTACTTGCCCTTTTGTGACTGGCTTATTTCACTTAGCATAATGTCCTCCAGGTTCATCCATGTTGTCACATGTGTCAGAATTTTCTTCCTTTTTAAGGCTGAGTAATGCTCCATTGAACGTACGTACCACATTTTGTTATTCAGTCATGTGTCAATGGACGCCTAGGTTGCTTCCACCTTTTGGCTATTGCAAGTAGTGCTTCTATGAACATGGGTGTACCGAAGGACACAATTCTGATTAAAGGGGGCTTGCAACCTCAGGTGAGATGTTTAGGCATTTATTTATCTAGCAGTCTCAGCTTTATCTATCGCCTGCATCCCCCAGCCCATCGTCCCCAGGCTTCCCCACCTGCCCCTTGAGCAACACTACCCTTGCTGTGATGGCCAGGAACCGCTCACTTGTCAAGATCAGTGGCATTTGGTCACTCAGACCATTTGGTCTTTGTGCCAATGCCCTCCTGCTGGGGCTTCTGTGATGCAGCTCCCCTCCTGCCTCCCCACCCACCCTGGCTCATCCTCTGCTCTCTGGCTCCTTTTCCCTCTACTCCGTCGTCCTGCAGGCCTTCCTGGGTGAGCACACCTGATCCCATCATCAGGGGCTCACAGGTCTGCTCCAGCCTGGTCATCTCTGTGTGTATCACATCTGAACATCTCCCCCTGAGTGTCCCCAGGTCCTTCTTCTGCAAGTCCAAAGCAGAGCTCTACACCTTCCTCCTTAAAAATGTTCTCTCTGTAAGTGACGTGTCTTCCAGCTTAGAAACCCCAGGGTCTCCCTTCACTCCCCCTACAGCTGCACTGGACAAATCCCTCCCATCACACCTCAGCCCCTCCTCCAACCTGCCCTTCCTTCCCCGCCACTAAAACTGGGTGGGTTCACACACTTCTCCCATTTGCCTCCACTTTGCCTCTCTCCCCAGTGGGTCCCTAACATTTATACCTGCTTCATGTTGTTGCCAGAAAGTGTTCCCTGCAGAAGCACTAAGATCACCTCTTCTCTGTGGGTCCCATGTCACCTGGCTCCATCCGGCCTTGCTTTCCCCTGTCTCTCCCCCTAACCCTGCTGGTGATATGCTCCAAGCCAGGGCTTCCCAAGCTTTAGTGCTAACATGCAGATTCTGATTCAAGGGGCCTGGGGGGTGGGCCCTGCCTTCTGCGTCCCTAACAGGCCCCCCAGGTGGTGTTGAGACTGTGGCCAGAGACCACATGTTGAGTAGCTGGACTCCAGAATAGATCTGTGTATCACAAACAAAGTGTGTATCACAAAGTGTTTTTAGTCTATAAATAATGCAGGAATTTAAAATTTTTGTGTTGTAATTTTAACGTTTTCTGTTTTATACAAAGTTAATCTTACATTTTTTTGATCATAAGGCAGATTCCCTTGTTGCAGTGATTATTTGCTACTAAAAGACATTTTCAAAGACCAAGAAAGGCTTTAGTTTCTTAAGAGTTACCATATAGGTCCAGGTGAATGAATGTATGGGGGGGTTAAGAATGTTTCCCCATTAAAGGGGTACATATTCAGGGTCGGGCTGCCCCTTGTGAGCATCCCCAGGGCAGAGACCTTCTCTTCCTCAGCTCCATCCCCAGGGCCCTGCTGCCTCCTCAGGATGTGGGCTGAAGGGTAAGGAGGCAAGTCTCGGCCCTCCTCTTGGAGATGATGGTGGAAACTGGCGATTTGATGTCGGAAGACTGGGCTTGGAAGGGAGCCCCGTCAGAGGAGGGGAGGGAAAGGGTTCTTGGCAGCTGGGCCTTGTTGAGGCCTGTTTCATGACTTTAATAGGGTTTTGCTGTGGAGGAGCCGCTTGGGAGAAGACTGCTGGTGGAGGTGTCCCCTGGTGATGGGCTTCCTCCTGGAGAGGGGAGGGGAGGGGAGGGGAGGGGAGGGGAGGAGAGGGGAGGGGAGGAGAGGGGAGGGGAGGGCGGGCAATGGAGCCGAGCAAACCTGGGGGGCTCTGACTGCATTGGCTGCTTCAGGAGGGTCGGAGAAGCATGTCTCACGTGGTGAAGGATCAGGTTCGTGAGTGAGGGGCTGGGGTAGATGTCAGGGAAGAGGGTAGCTGTTGGGGGCCAGCCTGCTCCAAAAGCTTCACCGCTCCTGCTGTCCCATTAGTCTCAGCAATTTAGTCCATCGTTGAAGGGCTTCATGATCTGGCCCCCGCTTGCCTCTCCCACTTGTTCTGTGACTTTCCCCCTCGTTTCTAGGCCTGGCCGAAGGACTGTCCCCAGTTAAAGTGCAGGTGTACCACCTCCTCCTGAGTCCTGTGGTGTGCACTGTTATCTCTTGGTGCAGGTTGTAAGCTGGGGCTGTCTCCGGACCCCCTCTCACTAACTCTGTGACCCCAGCGAGCCTCCTGACGTTTTGATGTCC
Source organism: Balaenoptera acutorostrata (assembly GCF_949987535.1). Lineage (NCBI taxonomy): Eukaryota > Metazoa > Chordata > Mammalia > Artiodactyla > Balaenopteridae > Balaenoptera > Balaenoptera acutorostrata. The sequence continues at coordinate 101,554,244 of NC_080069.1, read as the reverse complement.
TCATTTCCACAGTGGGGATGACAAGTATCCCCGCCTCACAAGGCTGGGTGAAGATTCCAGGATGACAAGGGCTTCTCCCAGTGGCACATGATGATTACTCAGGAAGTACTGGCGGTCCGTCACTACCTGCCATCTGTCCCTCTCAGTGAGCTTGTCAGAAGGACCGTAGCGTGACACTTGTCCCCAGGTGGAGCCCCGCTCTCAGATGAAGAGGGCTGTGACCCATGCACGCTGCCCTGGGCAGGGTGGGGCCAGAGTGGTGCCTCTGTGGGGTGGACGCCCTGGGGGTGGTGTGTCAGCTCATTGCCTGGATGTTGAAGACACCAAGAGATGGCAGCTGGCAACAGGGTGAAAGGAGGAAGCTGCAGGCCTGGGGGACTTGAAATGGGTCGGCGAGCAGGGCCTCTCAGACTTTAATGTGCACACGAGCAGATTCAGATACCGTAGGCCCGGGGCCGGGCGTGAGATTGCGCGTTTCCTAACGGCACCTGGGTTGATAACAGTGCCGCCAGTCTGGACACCACACCGTGAGTGGCACTGGTCAGGAATATGACACGTGGTGGCGAGGCTCATGGAGAGGAGCATATGGAAGAAGCAAAATAAGCTCAGCTGCGTGGCCTTCTACCCAGCCCCGTGGAGCACAGGCACCCAGGTGTCTGGGGTGTGGAGGGTTAGATGGGAATCAGATTGCAGGTGAGGGACAAGGGGCAGCAGGGGCCCCTGCAGGTTTGGGGATAAGTGTTGGGTGAGTTGATTTTGCCGTTTGATACTCCATCCTTCAAGGTGTAGTTTTGCCATTAGAATCCCCTTAAAAGCTGTTTGCATGGGCTCGAGAATGAGCTGTGGTCACACCCTAGACAAAGCCCCAGCAGCCAGTCCACACACCTGACTCCACAGAAGCACTCCCCACGCTGCAAGGTGACTATCTGATTATTCGTGCATCTCTCTCTGACTGAGACAGCCTCTTCCTCACCTCTGAGCCCCAGCACCTGCTGTGGAGCCTGGCCACAGCTGGGGCTCATTAAATGTCTGTGGCGTCGTAGGGGGTGAGCTCAGAGTGTTCACGCAGGAAGAACACATAAAGCCCTGTGTCTGCAAAAGCCGGGGAACCAAGCCCTGAGTCAGGTGCCTGGGAGAGTGGGGGTGTGGATGGGAGAAGATGGTGTAAGCAGTCAGCAGGACCTCAACTAAAAATGCCAGGACCGTCTCCGGAAGATAGAACAGGGACTCAGAAAGGATGAGTGCCGGGGATTTGGATTTGGGCATCCGTTGTGAGAGTTGGGCTGTGAGTTTTCTGGAGTGGTGGAGGCTTCAACTGGAGGATGGGAATTTCAGCCAAGAAACCACTGGTTTGATCCAGGATCCCAGAGCAAACCTGCTTTTCCGCTTCCTTCAGGAGAGGGCAGGTGTCCAGATTTATGCAAATTGAGGATTAAGAAATTTCTGCCTGTGCATCGGTGTGCCTTGAGCAGTGCTTCCCGAGGCTGGGCGGAGCCAGCAGGTTGAGGCCGATCATGTGGCAGGGGCTGGAGACACAGCTGTTAGCATGTTGAACCTCAACCGTGGAAGGAGGGGCCCCCCTGAGGCGGGGGTCTAACTCCCTGAACCTCAGATGCCCTGTGAGGTGGGGTCCTCAGAGGCCCCTGTGAGTTGGGGTCACCCTTGTTTTGCTGAGAAGGAAATGGAGTCTCAGAGAGGTTCAGCAACTTGCCCACAGTCACACAGCTGGGAGGCAGAGGAGTCAGGCTACAACGTGGGTCCGTGGGCCAGGGGAGTGTCAGGTGGGGCAGCCCAGCCTGGGAGCGGGGTTTCTGGGGAAGGAGTGACAGGTATGGCAGCAGGGCCAGGGCTGTGGCAGGGTGGGGAGGGCTGCCGGTACCAGGCGCTGGGGGCAAGCAGGAGGAAGAGGAAGAAGCAGGGTCAGGTGAAGGCAGAAAGGGGCGAGGAGGTGACCAGGTGTCACGGAGGGCGGAGGTTTAAGCAGTTACACACCCTCGGCTCGAATGAGGTATCAGGTGACAACATTTTAAGTTCTATCAGTTTGATTTTTGAGCTCATTCTTGCTCATAGAAAACTTAGGCACTACAGAAAATTTGAAAGAATAGACTAACAGTTTTCACGGTCTTGTGAGTTCCTTCATACTTTATACAGTGACTTATAGTTGTGGTCACTCTGTAGGTACAATTTTATAACCAGCCTTTTTTCCTTAATATTCTAATGTTTTCCATGTCATTATGAAGTCTTCATGGACATCCGTGGCTATTTTATGATTTACTTAACTGGCCCTCTAAGCTTGGAAATTGGCTTTTTGGTGTAATTTTCAATGTTATGTCTCTGGGAGGAAGATCTTTGCAAATAAAACTTTCGTGTATGGATGTATCCTGACAGTAGGTTCCTAGAAATGGAATTACTGGTCAAACCACCTCCCAGCATTGTTGGAATGATACGCTGTTAGGAGTGCTGACACGAGCCTTCTAGGAGTGCAGGTGTCAGCCTTGTGCACACTAGCTGTTCACTCAGTGCGTGTGTGTGTATTTCACAAGCATTTATTAAGTGCCTGTGGGGAGAGACTCCATTTTCTGTGGCCAGGTCAGCACAGTAGCGGCTGCCGGCATCTTGGGCTTGGCTGGGACGTGTGGGAAGTTTGATGGCACATGATGTCCCAGCTCTGCCTGCCCAGGAGCCCGGGACAGGCAGCGCTGTGTGGCCGCGGGGTTCAGGCGGTGCTCACGTGCGAGTCTGGAGCTGCCTGCCTTCCCCACTGTAACGCTTAGGGACGTGGAAGGACTGAGTGTGATATTCCTCATTTTGTCCCTTTATCCATGTCATTCGCAGATACTCAGGCTTGCTAGGCACTGCTCCAGGCGCTAGGGGCACAGCAGTTCACAACAAAGTCCCTGCCCTTAAGGAACTTCCATTCTAGCGGGAGGTAGGGACATGGGAGTTGGGAGGAAACAGTCAGTGAACATATTTGATATGTCTAGCAGTGATGAACGCTAAGGAGAAGGGCGCAGTGAGAGGAGAGATCTGGACGGCCTCACTGATAAGACACCTGGCTCGCTCTAAGGTGGAGGATGTCTGAGAGAAGGGAGTTCCAAGCAGAGGGAAGAGCAACTGCGAACACCTGAGGTGGGAACGAGCTTGTAACAACTGGGTACAGGGCAGGGGCAGTGTGGCTGGAGCAGGGTGAGCAGGTGAGGTGCTGCAGGAGGTGGACAGGGAGGGGGCCCTCGTGTAGCAGAATGAGATCCAGGACCCGGAGTTCATTTTTCCATGGGCAGGTTTTGGAGCCAGAGGACCATCTGGAGCAGTTGAGGCTAACCTGGTGCCTTTCTTGGATTTCCGGTGGGTGATCACGCAGGCCTGTGTTTGGTGGGAAAGCTCTGGGAGTGGAAGCCCAGGCTTTGGGAAGTCACTGGCTCCGTCAGCCCTTTGGTTTCGTCCTCTGTGCGATGAAGGACTTGAACTAGGAAACTGGTAAGGGCGTATTGAGCTTTCCAGGGCTGAGACCCTCTGCCCTGTCCTCAGCTAAGTGCGCTGGTTAGATCTTGGATTGTTTTAGTTGAACTAGTAAGAGTATGTAAGTGCAATTGTTGATACATATTTAGTTCTTAGTATGGTTGGCCGATCAGGTTTACTTTGTTACAGATGAGTCTTTCAGCCAGCTGTGGGTGGTCTTATAGTAGTGATGAGAAGGAGGTGGGAGATGGAGGATACTCCCCCCCACCAAGTGGTTTATCCATTCAACTGTCCATTTATCCCACAGTTAATTATTGAGCACCTGCTGGGTACCAGGCACTGGGTCGTGGTCTTTAAAAGACCCAGACCCTGCCTTCATGAAGTTCACAGTCTAGTGCAGCAATGCTAGCTCTGCCAGAGGATCATGATGGGAAGGGACCCTGGTCAGAAAGACCAGGGTGCCTCCTACCTCTTGCCATAAACAAAAATTAAGTCAAAATGGATCAGTGCCCTACATATAAGAGCTAAAGCCATGGAACTCTTAAGAAAAAACAGGGATAAATCTTAATGACCTTGGAGTTAGCAGTGGATTCTTGGATATGACACCAAAGCACAAGCAACAAAAGAAAAATAGATAAATTGGACTTCATCAAAATTAAAAACTTTTGTATCTCTAAAGACATCAAAAAAGTGAAAAGACAGCCTACAGAATGGGAGAAAATATTTGCAAATCCTATCTGATAAAGGTTTAACATTAAGAATATATAACGAACTCCTATAACTAATCCAAATTAAGATAAACAACCCAATTTCAAAATGGGCAGAGGACTTGAATAGACATTTCTCTGAAGATCTATAAATGGCCAATAAGCACATGAAAAGTTGCTTAACATCAGTAGTCATTAGGACAATGCAAATTAAAACCCCAGTGAGATATCACTTGACATCTATTAGGATGGCTATTATCAAAAGTATAGGTAAGGATGTGGAGAAACTGGAACCCTCTTATATTGCTAGTAGGAATGTAAAATGGTGCAGCCTCTGTAGAAAGCAGTTTAGTGGCCCTTCAAAAGGCCGAACATAGAATTCCTGTATGACCCAGCAATTCCACTCCTAGGTATATACCCAAAAGCAGATGTTTGTACAGAAATGTCATTGCAGCACTATTTACAACAGCCAAATGGTGGAACCAGCTCAAGTGTCAACAAAGGAATGGATAAACAAAATGTGCTCTCTCCATACAATGGAATATTATTCAGCCTTGAACAGGAATGCAGTTCTTATACATGCTACAGCATGGATGAACCTTAAACGTTATGCTAAGTGAAGTAAGCCAGTCACAAAAGGACAGATATTGTATAATTCCACTTATATGAAATATGTAGAATAGGCAAATTCATAGAAAGTAGATTAGAGGTTGCCAGAGGTTGGGGGAGGGAGTAGGGAATTATTGCTTCATGGGTGCAGAGTTTCTGTTTGGAGTAATGGAAGAGTTCGGGGAATAGATCGTGGTGTTGGTTGCACAACATCGTGAATGTAATTAATGCCACTGAATTGTACACTTAAAAATGGTTGAAGTGGCAACTTTTGTGTTCTGTTTAACCATAGTTTAAGAAAAAGAGCAGAGCAGGTAGTGCTGTGCCTGGGAGGAGTACGACTTTGTCAGGAGCCACTGGGTCTGGGTTCCGCTCTGTGCCGGGTCACCTCGGGCATGGTCCTTGCTGTCTTTAGCCTGAATCCCTCTTCTGATGTGGGAGCTGGATGAGATGACACGTGTAGTCTCTGGTGGGTCATGGGTGGTCAGGAGATGCCTTCCCATCCCCTTTAATTCCATCCTTCCCAGTGTAAAAGGATTGTTCTACCTGGTAGAAAAGACAACAGTAAATCTGATGGTTTTGCCCAAACTATCATTAATTATCTGCTCATCTGTACTGCCTTTTTTTGTCAGGTGGTGGTCTAGCCCCTTCCTGTCACCGTGTGGCCATGCATCTTTGGTGGTTGGGTTTTTTTTTTCCTCCCTAAAGCAGGGCTCATCCGGGCCCAACTTCCTGACATTTGTGCCTACTCTTGATCACTTGCTCCTTCTTCCCTCCTCTCGTTTACTGTGGGTCCTTTTGGAAGTCTGAGCCCTCCTAATTAGAAGTCATCTGAGCACCTAGCCACGGTTATGGTTCCACTTGGTGGAATACTATAAAACTGTAACAAAAAATGCCAGTGAAGTGTTTGAAATACCTGGACAAATGTTTCATTGCGCAATGATGGGAAAGAGTAGGCTGTATGATTATATAGACATGACGAGTACAGCGTAAAAAACAAACAAACAAACAAAAACCCTCCCAAAACAAGACAGCGCTGTTGGTGTTATGTGACATGAGCATGTCGTAGCAGCTGGTCTGCTGAGCTGCCCGCTCCTCCTTCCCTCCAGGGTTAGCTGCCTTCTGGTGGTCAGAGCCAACTTGTTTTTTTCACAGCCGTGGAGGTAGGTAGGTTCTGCGCTGCCCAAGCACCTCCCTTAGCCGTGTGAAAGAACTTCAAGGTTTGGATGTTGTGAGGTTGTCCTGGATCCCCCTGGAGACCCAGTCTCCTGCCACACTCAGGATCTAGCTGCCCCCCCCCGCCCCTGTTTATCACTTCCCCCCACCTCATGGCTGTCCTCATGAGATCTGTTGCTTGGAGCCAGCATGTGTGCCCCAAAAGTGAGCGGGCAAGGATCTGGTTGAGCTCAAGTTCACTGAGAAACCCAGTCTCCTGGGGGCTGCAGTGCACCTGGGCCTCCATCAGGAGTCCTCCAAGTTCTGAGATCCTTGGAGGCAGGTGCCTGGAAGGGGGCTGGCCGGCCACTCTCAGGATCTCCCTGGAAGGAGAGCTGTTAGTCACGGGGTAGGAGAGGCCCAGGCCAAACCCAGGGCCTGGCCTCAGGAAATGAGGTGGCCCACCCTGCTCTCCCGCGGTTAATAATTAACTCAGGGTGGCTGCCTGTCGAGCTGGAAGGGCCTTTAGACATTCTGTGCACTCACTCCAGCCTACGCCTTTTGTAAAAGTGAGAGGAAGTCACTTACTGTGTTTCCACAGTTCTGAAAGATTCGTGTTCCATGTTTTAACTTCTCTGAAATCACCATCTTCACAATCAAAGGGTACTTTGGATGTACTGTTCCTTTAAAAATAACTCTTCTGAAACACCTGTTGCCATTTTAGAACAGAGGGAAGATGGTAATAAATACCGGGTCATTACTCAGGTTTCTGATGTTGCAGAGTTAGAGGGAAAAAGGGTTTTTCTGGACCACTTCCTCCCTAAGAGGAAATTTACCAAAATGCGAGCTGTGGGGAGTGTCGATGAAGATTATCTCAAAGGGTAAGAACATACCTGTAGTCAGTAAATTGCAGAAACAATAGTGATTAAGTGGAGCCCTTTCCCTCCAGTGAATCACCTGTAATTCGCCTTCCTCTGGTCATGCAGGACAGGGAGCTCAGTGGGGAGGTGTGTGATGCCCTGAACTGAGCTTGGGACCCTCACCCCGTTTGGCGGCTGACTGTGTGACTTGGGCAGGGTTCTCTGAGTCTAACCTACCAATCTGTGAAATGCGGACAGCTGTAGGAACCTTGGTTGCTCCTCAGGATAGGAAGCCTGGGAATGGGAACGGCCCAGGGACTAAGACGGAGGTGGGTGGAAGGGGCCGTCATACAGAGGCAGTCCTCAGAGTCACTGGCATTAAGTGTCTGCCGTGGGCCAGGGCCTCCACGGGGTTAGATACGAGATTGCTGCTCCTCAGAATTACTTACAGATGATGAAACAGACTTTGAAGGTTAATTTGTCCAAGGTCCTATCAGCTTGGGAGTGGCAGAGCAGAGACTGGAACCCAAGTCTGGTTTATTCCTTCAGACCTCCAGTCGGCCCTGGCCTGCTGAGACCCCTGGCCACCAAGGGCCCCCCGGCAGTGGTGTCCCTGGTCAAGTGGCTTGAGGACTCCTTGAGATCAAAGAATGGATTGTATGTCTGTATTCCCAGCTCCCAGCATGTTGAAGGTCTCAGTACAAATAAATAAAGGCAGCAATAAGATATATTATTTTCATTTCATTATTTCTAAATACTATTCTGATTAGCATTTTGGCACGCCTTTGTAATTCTTTTTTTTTTTTTTTTTAGAGTTAATGTGGTTTCTTTTAATTTTTCGGACCCCATTCCCACCCATCTCCAAGTCAAAGCCCTGGAAATCAGACTAGGCTACGTAAAAATACGTTTTTATCTCGGTCTCTAGACCTGCCAGCAACCAGTAGGGTCACTGTACCTAATATAACCTGAGATGGCCCCTCGGATTAAAACTTTACAGGCAGAGGATTTTAAAGCTGGAAGGGGATTTAGAGGGCTCTAAGCTGGGAAACCGAGCTTAGAAATGGAGAAAAGCTTAGAAATTTTCTTAGAAAAGAAATGGAGTAGTAACTTCCTAGGTCACTTCGCTGATTACAGACAAATAGGGCGGTGCTGGCGTGGGGGGAGTATTTTTCTGTGCTTCCTTGAAATAAAATTATGGTGAGGGCTGCTGTTGGTGAGGATTGGGTTTCTCTGGCCAGGCTGCTGCTGGCTTCAGACTCCTTGGCAAGAGCAGAGCTGGCGGGAAGGTCCAGTTGTGAGATTCCAGCTTCTTGGCTGGGATGTGCTGCGATTAGCACATCTCAAACCTTTCAAAGTGACTTCGGCTGTTTTCTTTTCTGAAGGCTTCTGCTGCTTTTGGCTGTAAAGGGGTGGGGGCTGGAGCCTAAGATAGAAATATTATGGACTGACACCCAAATGGGCGTGTCTGTGCCCCAAGGGCAAATATTAGCACAGTATTTTTGTAAAGTTGATGCAACTTGATTCATGTCCCTGTAGAGTAAATTTATTCTATCCTGTTTTCCAGTCTGTTTGGGGCCCAGTGGAACTATTCAAAGGGAGAATGAGAAGAGACGGGTTGCTTAATTTTAGGTAGAAACTGCTCAATATAAGACAGATTCCATTGTCTAAATTTTTAGCTTTACATACTGCTTTTTGTCTTCATATTCTTTTACCCTCTATTTCATAGTTTGAGGGGCCATTTTAGTTTTTTTCCCAAGATGGAGGTATCCATTTAGAATTATTTCCCATGAGAAATCCATTTAAGAAATCCAGTTTTGGACAGTGCCACTTTGAGTGGGTTTTGGCACTGTCGAAACAGAAGTCATAATAGAATCTTGGTCCTGGAAGCTGGAAGTTCATCTCTCCTACCCCTTCCAGTGGCAGCCTGCCCTCTGCAACTTACTCAGCAAGGGCCATATCCACCTTCTCTGCTTGATCACCTCTAGTGACGGGGAGCTCCCTCTCTCCCAAGGCAGTCCCTTCAGTATTTGTGCAGCCCTGAGTGTTCAAAAGCTCTTCCTTCCCTCTGGTTTTTGTGTTTTGTTTTGTTTTTTCCTGCCATCTTCCACCTGTTGAACCCTTGGGGTCTGAAACAGTCAGTCTAATCATGGTAGTAGTAATAAGTACCACTGATCGGGCCCTGCTAGTGCCGGTTAGTATGCATACATGTTACCTTCAGTGCTTAAAACAACCTTGGAAAACAGAATTTCCACCTTTCTATAGATAAGGAAACTGAGTCTCGGGGAGGGTGAGTGATCTCTGTTAAATTCACACAGCTGGTAAGTGTAAGCTGGGGTTCCAATCCACATCTCTGCTTGATTCCACCGAGGCTGACCTTCCCACAGCCTCACACCATATCCTAATTCCCCTTCTGTGTGACATCCTGGATTTTTGAAGAACCTAGTCTCCTCCCTCAGATTTCTCTAGGATTTCAGTTATTCCTCAGACACTCCGACTAATAAATCTGTTTCTGTGGGGTTCCTAAAACGTGCATGTATTTCCCCTCCTGGCCTTTGCACATGTAGTGTGCAGTTTCTGGACTGCCACTGCTTCTCCCCGGCTAGTTTCCCTTTATCGTGCAAGCTTCCCCATGGAGTCTTTGTGTGCTGGTCCCGCCACCCACCCCAGCCTACCTGGCTCGGGTCGGGAGCCTTCCTGCTGTTCCCCTGGTACCCTGGGCTTTCATCCCCCTTAGAACTCGAAACTCCAGGCATCTGTGCCTTCCCCCACCCTACTCCCTCAGCCTGTCACAGAGCAGGTGCCCAGTAAGTAAATACTGAGTGAGTGAAAGGTATGGAACTCCTGCCAAAGTAATAACAAAAGCTGGAAGTAATCATAAACAAGATGGATGGGTCTGTGAAACTGTGGTCCTAGTCCCATGCAGGGATTTGGCTTGGAGGCTGTTGACAGCTTGTCTGGTGGTAGGTCCCACAAGTCATCTCCCCCAGCGTGGTTTGGTTCAGTCCCTCCGCAGCTGGCAGATGTCCCCTTTCCTCTTCCAGCAAGAGGCGGGCTTGCTGGCCTCTGAAGTTTCTGGGTTCACTGATGTGGCACGCAATGGGGGAGTTGACCAGTCACTGTTCAGACATGCTCGGGGTGGGGAGACTGGGACACAGCCCTTCTCATTTCTCCCCAGTGAAGCATCCACGTGCGTGGAGAAGTGGCTCCAGAAGGCTTGGGTCCTGTGAAATACGTGGTTTAACACTACACCATGATAACCTTCCCCTAAACGTTTTTTTTAAACTTCTAAAAATCTCATTTAAAAAAATCTCATGAAAATGGTGTTAAAATTTGGGAGACTGGTCCCCGGGAGGGGGCATCACGTTTGGAAGGGGTGTGAGGCAGCTCCTCCAGCCTTCTTGAGAGCAGCACTCTTACACTTGGGGTTTGTGCTTGCTTCCTCGGTGGTACTTCAAGAAGGAGGAAAAAAAGGAAGGTGATGACGTCATTCAGCGTCCTCACAGGTCGAACGTGTTTTCTGGTCACCTAGGAGCAAGCTCTGTGTCTCAGGTGCTAGGCGGCTTCCCATCACAGCCCTGGACACTCAGCTCCGGGGACGTCAGCGGTTGGTTTCTCTTTATAGCAACATCACCTCTGTCCCGAAATGCCTGCAGCTCCCACAGCATTCTTGGTCTTGCCCTTCAGGGAGCTTAAAACTACTTCTTGTTATCCTCTCGGTATCAAGTATAACTTTTCTTTGGTTAGTTTTGCAAGTGTCATGGTGTCGAGCCTATAAATAAACCCAACTCCATAATAAGAAAACTATTTGACATTTTGAAGTTGTACGAAGAACAAGGGCACTAATTACAGGTCTCGGTTGGAACACAACTGATTCTACAGATTACCCCACCCTGCTTCTCAGGGGCTACCGGTTGGAGGTCCACTCCCTGGGCAAGTTACCGGTTCTATGGAGTAAAGGATTTGATCCCAAGATGGTACTTCTGGAGTATTAGGATTAATAATTGCAGGGGTGGGGGAGGGATAAATTAGGAGGTTGGGATTAACATATATACACTGCTATATATAAAATAGACAACAAGGACCTACTGTATATATAGCACAGGGAACTCTACTCAATTTTTGTAATAACCTATATGAGAAAAGAACCTGAAAAAGAATGTGTGTGTGTGTGTGTGTGTGTGTGTGTATATGTATGTATTACTGAATCACTGTGCTGTACACCTGAAACTAGCACAACATTGTAAATCAACTATACTTCAATTAAAAAATAAAACTAAACTAGAAAAAGAAGGATTAATAATTGCAGGATAATTTGGGTATTAAGCTGTGGTGTTAAGGAGACTTGTGTGAGCATTTTCTCCCATGCGGTGAATAATGTGAAGTCAGAGTTAAGAACTCATAAATGCATTCACGGAAGCATTTTTTCTAAATAAAAGGCATTAAATACTTTTATATATGCATACCCAAATTAAAAATAAGTCTTGTGCACCAATACTTCCATTGTCAGCTGTGATTGTTGTATTAATTAGCAGGCTTAAAGCTTTAAAGATGTTATTTAAAATTTTTTCGGTGTATAGGCCCAGGACAAATTAGTTTATTGGCTTTACCATTGAATTAGCAACATGAAAATGCCTCCCTTAATGAATAGATTTTTCTAATTTAGTAAGTATTCAGTAGTGATTATGTTTACATTCTAAACTAGTTTTTAAAATAAGTTAGTATATTTATCTTTGTATTATTATGCAGTGTTGTACTTTGGAAATTAAAGCCAAGTAAGCGGGAAAAAAAATGGCAGAAGGTAGTGTTGATAAATTTACAAAAATTATAGTCATGATGAATATTAAATTCCACGTACCAGTTGTATGGTAATATGGTTATCAGCTGCACATAATGTAAAATTAATAAAGTGAAATCGTTCTTTTTAAGATATGGGCATGTCACAGATGAACTGAAATCACCGGTTTTTAATTAGTTGGAGTGAGTTTTATTAACATTTGCAAAGCTAATAAATCATACAAAATGCATGTATATCTTTTTCTCTTCTTCCTTAAGACAGTGGTAGTTGACTGCCACCCACTTATGAGAGTGTGCATAACAGAAGGCACTATGGTCTTTTTTTATAACTTGGATATTATGAATCGTTAAGAATTGCTGTCTGTGAGAGACGTAAACTAATTTGAACAAATGGAGACGTCTGGTTACAAAATATCACATGATAGAATCCTTTCTGAACCGAATTTATTTTCATGTTGCTTTCTTCCCCTGTTATGACCACAGCGCTAATTCCAGCACCAGCATTTAGACTGGAGTCTGTTATTTCAACATTGCCTTAAGGAAGTGCTTCCCCAGACTGAGTGATGGGGCAGCTAAGCTGTAGACAACCCTCTTTGGCTCTGGGAAGCGACTTGTAATATAGACGGGAAAACTGACGTGGGGTGCTGACCTAACCATGCCCCTGACTGTAGGCACAGATGGTCAAAACTGAAAGGAAGTATCTGATTAAGAGTTTTCCACTGCCTTGGTGCTGAGACACCCTGCATCAGTGTCCCCTTGGGATGCTTATTACAGATGCAGTTTCTACCTGACAACTAAAGCAAGGCAAGGTCCTGGTTGGGATCCTGGATCAGGAGGAAAGAAATAAAGGGACACCATCAGAACAATTTTCAGAATTTTAGCATGGACTATAAGTGCTTTATTGATGTTAAATTTCCTCAATTTGATAATTGTACTGTGGTTATGAAATGTCCTTGTTCCTGGGAGATACCTGCTAAAATATTTAGAGGTAAAGGGGCATGATATCTACAACTTTCAAGTGTTCATTAGAAAGCTTTGGGGGTGTGGTATGTGTATGTGCAGGGGAGAGAGAGAGAGAGCATATGTGACAAAATGTTAAGTTGAATCCAGGCCAATGGGGATGTACAGGCGTTTCATTTTTCTTGCAGCTCTTCTCTAAGCTCAAAAAAATTTGCAAGTTTTTATTTTATTTTTTTATTTTTTGTGGCTGTGTTGGGTCTTCGTTTCTGTGTGAGGGCTTTTCTAGTTGTGGCAAGCAGGGGCCACTCCTCATCGCGGTGCGCGGGCCTCTCACTATCGCGGCCTCTCTTGTTGCAGAGCACAGGCTCCAGACGCGCATGCTCAGTAGTTGTGGCTCACGGGCCTAGTTGCTCCGCGGCATGTGAGATCGTCCCAGATCAGGGCTCGAACCCGTGTCTCCTGCATTAGCAGGCAGATTCTCAACCACTGTGCCACCAGGGAAGCCAAAAAAATTGCAAGTTTTAAAATGCAGTCTCCTGGGTTCTTACTAAATCAGAATCTCTGTGGGTGGTACCCAAGAATCTGTATTTTAACAAGCTCCCCAGACTCTTTTTTTTTTTTAAACATCTTTATTGAAGTATAATTGCCTTACAATGGTGTGTTACCTTCTGCTTTATAACAAAGTGAATCAGTTATACATATACGATATGTTCCCATTTCTCTTCCCTCTTGCATCTCCCTCCCTCCCACCCTCCCCATCCCACCCCTCTAGGTGGTCACAAAGCACCGAGCTGATCTCCCTGTGCTATGCGGCTGCTTCCCACTAGCTATCTATTTTACATTTGGTAGTGTATATATGTCCATGACCCAGACTCTTAAGTACACTAAAGTTTTATTTAAGTCTCTGGTTAAAAAGAGTCTCCTTTTAATCACTGTTTCTTTTTTAACAACTTAAATATTAAGTATACATTCTTGCAGTTTGATCTAATCTTGATCTAGTGCTTGATAAATGATAAATCCCCATCCAGATGTTTGTAAGTTTTATCGTTAGGAGGGAATACCCCCTAATTACTTACTTCAGCAGGGTGTAACGAACGCTTAGGCCCAGGCTAAGAACAGATTGGAACTAGAAGCTGGCCTTGTGGGAGGTGCAGCCAAGAACCGGAAAGTGGTGGTTTTCCTGTCGGTATGCGGCATGGTCGGGAGTGATACGAGTGGTTATTAAGGCCCCTGCTGGCCCCACCCCAGCCCAGACTCAGCCCATGATGCAGCCCAGCTGCTGTGTTTACAGCGAAAAGGAGGAGGAAGCAATATTGGTATTAGCAGCTAAACAAATAAAACATTTATCTTAAATACATTACATACTGGTATTTGAGAAGCTCATAATCTGAGTCAGCCGCATAGCATGGCTAATTGTATATGAATGTTTATTACTTTTCCATCTAGAGATCGTCTTCTGCTGATCAGACATCTGTTGGGGCTCATAAATAGCCAAAAAAAGGGAAAAAAAGGAAGAACGCTCTCCTGAGTTCACGAGGGAAAGGGAGGGAATTGGGTGACAGAGAAGGGCTTATATATTCTGGGAGACTTTTGAAATGAGCTGAAACGTGGATGATAAACGAGAAAGCATAACTATCCATGTTTCTCTTGAGGAAGAGGGAGGAAAGCAGAAAGTCATGCTAGGAGGTGAAGTGTGTTCCTCTGGTGGCCACTAGGTGGTGGCATTGGCCTAGGTCAGCTTGAGGATGATTCAGGTTGATTCCTGTAGGGAGCCAGCTGTGGTTCATTTGTGTGGTCTACTCACAAATTAGGTGTTTTAAAATCAGGACTGCTTTGTTCTTTTTTTTTTTTCTCTTTTTTTTTTTTCCTAACTGAAACTTTTGCACTCTTGAGTTAGAGATCTAGCTCTTATTCTTAAAAACAAGGGTATGAAATAACTTTAACACTTCTTTTTGAAATGATCAAATTGGAGTTGGATTGCTTTCTGACTTTCTCTAGTGGAGAAGACTACTCCTCTCCCTTCTTCCTGCCTGTGGTTCATTGGCTTGTGAAAAAACAAAGGTCCCCAGGTCAGCGTGTAGACCCTCAGGAAGCAAAGTATCACTTCTTCCCTGTCTCGGGCTCCAGGGCAAGTGATAGAAGCCTTGTGAGCCAACCCTGACCACGAGGGCACCCATGCCCCGGGCAATGGGCTCCTGCTTCAGGGTCCATTGAGTTGGTAAAGTAGCTGACAGGTATATCACATCTACAACAACTGCGGGAAACACTAGTACAGTATATCTGTAAGTATTTGAAATCAGGATTGCGCTACAAAATCCAGAATCTACAGTCAGCACCTGACGGCACTGGAAGCTTAGCATTGTTTTTGTTTGTTTGTTAGTTTGGGCAAATTATGCTCAGAGACTGAGGCTGTCTTTACGGATAATTTATTTATCATGTGTTCACTGTGGGAATTATAATTTTTAATATGTCACAAGCCAGTAGCACACAGGATGTTGACTGAAAAAAAATGCACAACCTAAAAGTTGAGCATTATGTTTTATTTGGCAGACTATCTGAGGACTTCGAGCCCAGCAGGCAGCCTCTCAGATAGCCCTGAGGGACTGTTCTGAAGAGGTAAGGGAGGAGCAGGATATATAGGGAGTTTTTTCAGCAGTGACCAAGTATTCGGAACTTCAAACTGTTCATTAAAGAAAACCAGATATCTCAAATTAAGGAATTTAGCGCTTTTCTATGTATGGGAAGATGCAAGAGTCTGGGCTCATTGAAATCATTCCTTTGATATGCACCTTAGCTCTTTAGGGCCAGTATCCAGTTCTTTCTCATCCAGAGTTCCCTAACCATTGGGTGCACCGTTGAGGGTGGCTGCAGAGGCTGAGGGCCTGGCAGTGGGCAGCCCAGTTTGTCTCCATCCTGAGTTCCCTCAGGGCTCACCTTCAGGGGCAGCTGTAGTGGCTTGATGGCTGCAACATCCTTTGTTCACTGATAGGGCAGGCAACGTTTTTCATTCATACGGATAATGTCTCTTAATAAGTCAAGAAAGAGAGAACATACTGCAAACCAACAACACAGTGATTACACTGTTGTTCCAGGCAATGGGGAGATGAAAGAAAAATTCCAAGTTTAGTTGAGATGTACCTTTCTAGGAGGTGGTTCTCTTAGACTTCATCCTTCCAACCAAAAGCTGCTGGTTTAGGTCCCTCACTTCTGGGGCATGTAGCTTATGGGCGATTGCACCAGTGTTGCCAGGCAGGGTGGACTGCTCCGAAGGTTATTATTCCAGGAACCGTTACCTGGCTGGCACCACTGCCTATGAGGAGTAGCCTCGCCAAGGCAGGAACAGATGTCCCTTTTCTTCCTGAGACTGCTGCACGGTTTAACATCGCTGTGGACCAAAAGTAGCCTGGGCCTGGCAGGAGCAGGTGTCTCAAGACCTTTGGAGAGCTATTTAGATCAGCGAAGAGTAGCTTTGCCCAGGCCGAACGCTCTCGAGTTGCTGGTCAACCTCTTCGTGTTTAGTCCATCATGTGATGGCCACCAAGCTGTTACTGTAGTGTCAGTGACATGATGGGTCCTCTCCACTACAGGTCCGAGAGTTGGATAAGAAAGTCCTAATAGCCAACTTCAAAGCCATTTCATCAAAACAGGCTATTCAAAACAAGTTCAAACCACACTTTGTCTGAAACAAGCTTTCACAGCATGGATTTGAAATCATACGTCAGTACACAGCAGATTGTTTAAAAATGCCTTCTGTTGAGTGGTAGGTGTCACATCGTGTAGGCATTTACACATGGTGATCCTATGGCTCATGGCACGTAGTGGGCTCCCACCATCTCACTGCACTGAGATGTTGCCTAGGTCTGTAATGTTTTGCAAGTATAATCTTTGTTAAAAACTACAGTCACAGTAGAACTTCTATTGTTATTGTGCAAAACAGATTCTAAAGCTGTAACTGTTGTGTTTGTTTGTTTGTTTCTTAACACAAAGAACCAGCTGGGCTTCCATGTTGTAAAGTGCATCAGCTGCAGATGAAATCGTCTGTGGTTGAAGAGGCCAGTGTGTTCCTGGTTGGGTTGTAGCTTTGTTTAGAATTAAGAGGCTTATAAAGGAAGCCATAGAAACCTCAAGTTCCCTTATTGCCGCGGTACAGGAAACAGGGCTTGTTAGTCATCATCCATTGTCCTGACCGGATTGTTTAAGATAAAATTTCAAGACAGTCGGAAAACACCACATGACTCAATTATGTGGTTATTCAGCATCAGGCTGGCTCTTATTAAGGTTTGCTTTGGGAATAATTGTGGGGAGAACGTTTCTGCAACTTTCATGAAATACCAGATTATGATGTTGTTGGGTCCCAAGCCCTTTATTTAACAATCAGAGATCATGTGAGGAGGAAAAAGTAGGTCTCTTCTGGGTTGCTGGTCTACTTGAGTTTGTCAGCAGATGGCTACAGGATCACGCTGGGAACACCATTAACCCTGGTTAAGTTAGTAAGTTCCCATGGGTACACATGCTGGCACTGGACACGGAGCTGCTCAGGTGAGAGCAGTGTGAAAATCAGCCCTACCTTTGCCGTGTCAGCCCATGTGACTTTCATTTGGGGGCTCCTGTTTGAAATCACCCTTGGTTTTTTTTTCTGTCCAGGGTTGTGATGTGATTTGCTCTCGGTTTTAGCTGCTCTGAGCAACTGCCCAAGTCTTGCATGTATACCCTCTGAATGGCTCAGATTTTGCGGAACCTATACAGTTGTCCCTCAGTTATCTGAAGGGGATTGGTTCCAGGACCTGCCCCCCCCCACCAACCTTGGACACCAAAATCTAAGGATGCTTAAGTCCTTTATATATAGTGGCATAGTATTTGCATATAACCTATGCACATACTTTAATATACTTTAAATCATTTCTAGATTAATTATAATGCCTAATGCAGTGTAAATGCTAAGTAAATAGTTGTAAGTATGACATAAATGCTATGTAACTAGTTGTAGGCTCATGGTGAATTCAAGTTTTGCTTTTTCCAACTTTCTGGAATTTTTTTTTTTTTCTGAATATTTTTGATCCATGGTTGGTTGAATCCAAGGACATGGAACCCTTGGATACGGAGGGTTGACTGTGTTCTAAGTCCGACCATCTGAAACACACCCTGAGGTTCCCTGAAAACCCGCTCCGCTCCTCTAGCCGATGCAGGCCTGGCTCTTCCTTTGAGGGCTTCCCAAAAAGAATGTCATTCTACACCACACCCCAGAATGCTGAATCACCATCTGTGGGTGGGGCAGGGACAGGCATATTTTCTGAAAGCTCTCCAGGTAATTCTGATGTGTACCTCCCACTAAGAGCCACACTTGAAATTGTTCTATTATATCTTTTAAAAAAATTTTATAACCCACCCGAAATTCTTTAGACAAGGACTAAACAATAAATTTGACATTTCAAATTCAGTGTAGTTAAAGCATCATGGAACACATTTGTTGTCTTTTGGTAACTTTTGGTTTTACTCAGAAAACGCATCCCCGCTTCTGATGACATTTTCCTTGGAAAGGGCAAGGTGGAGGTGGCGGCGTGGGTGGAATTTTGTAAGTGACAACAAGTTCCCTTCCACTGCCATTCCCCGGAATCTTTTTTATTAATATTTGAGGTTTCCTATCCCCATCTGCAGAAGCAGGGAGGTTTTCTTGGAGCTTCTGAAATAGGATTAGGGGCCAAGGGCGCCCTTCTGTGCTGGGTGTATCTTCTACACAGCTTTCATCCCCTCTGTGTTTTCACTGCCTGCAGCTAAGCTGTGCTTCTGTGGTTCCCGGAGGCTTGACCCTCCTCAGGCCTCTAGTCAGCTTTGTCCTCACACCTTCCTTGCTGCTGATTTCCGAATCTTGATCTTTGGCCCTGCCCGGACATATTGGTGCTGCTTTTCTGGCTGTGTGTGACTTCCCTTCACAGTGTGGACCCTGGACCAGCAACTTCGGCATCACCCGGGGGTCCGAGAAATGCAGGTTCTCAGGCCCCACCCAGACCTGCTCGCGTTCAAGTTTGCATCTTAACAAGAACCCCAAGTGATCTGTGTGCACGTGACAGTGTGAGGGGCATTGGTCAATGGGACACCACCACTCTGTGTTCTAATTGAAGCCTCCACTCTCATCCCATCCTTTTGTCCTGCCTGTTCCCACCAACCCAAGTTTGTCTATCAGGTTGTACTATTTTTTTTCCAGACTATCAGTCTTGGCTTCATATTTCATTTTATTCATTGATTCATTCAGATATTTATTGACTGCCTACCAGAGCTAGGTATTGGAGATGCAGTGAGCAAAACCAGACCCAGTTCCTGCCCTCGTGAAGCTCAGCTTCTAGCGGCAGAAGCAGATATTAAATACATCATCAGTTATAAATGTGAAATTATGATGAGCACTGTAGAGAGCCTATAACAAATATATGAGTCGTTAGGGACGCCGGGGAAGGCTTCCCTGAGGAGGTGATCCTTGTGCCAGGCACTGAGGCCTGAGTAGGAGTTCCTCAGGTGAAGAAAAGCAGAAAGAGCTTCCCAGGCAGAAGGAACAGCATGTGCAAAGGCCCAGCTCATCATAGAAAGTTTACAGAGAATTAATTTTTAAAAGAACATTAAATTGCACCTAAGTCCTTCATCTTTATCTGGTCTTCCACCCAATCTTGTCAGATTTACACCTCCATTCCTAAGCTGAGGAGCTGGCCTGGACCCTTGTCCCTCCCACCGGCACAAAGTGACCACGTGCTCGGTTGCATACCGCTTTAGTCTGTTAGTGTAACACTTCACAATTGCATTCACTGATAAAACCGCTTTCATTACTGTTCCCTAATATACCATGCTCAGATTTTTAAACTGCTCTCTAATTCCCTCTTCGTCCATGTATTTTTTTTTTTTAATTACACTATACTAGGTGTGCTTTATTTATTTATTTATGGCTGTGTTGGATCTTCGTTTCTGTGCGAGGGCTTTCTCTACTTGTGGCAAGCGGGGGCCACTCTTCATCGCAGTGCGCGGGCCTCTCACTATCGCGGCTTCTCTTGTTGCGGAGCACAGGCTCCAGACGCGCAGGCTCAGTAATTGTGGCTCACGGGCCCATTTGCTCCGCGGTATGTGGGATCTTCCCAGACCAGGGCTCGAACCCGTGTCTCCTGCATTGTCAGGCAGATTCTCAACCATTGCGCCACCAGGGAAGCCCCATTCATGTATTTTTTTTTTAAAGTATTTGTTTTTATTTATTTATTTATGGCTGTGTTGGGTCTTCATTTCTGTGTGAGGGCTTTCTCTAGTTGTGGCAAGCGGGGACCACTCTTCATCGCGGTGCACGGGCCTCCCACCACCGCGGCCTCTCCTGTTGCGGAGCACCTGCTCCAGACGCGCAGGCTCAGCAATTGTGGCTCACGGGCCCAGCCGCTCCGTGGCACGCAGGATCCTCCCAGACCAGGGCTCGAACCCGTGTCCCCTGCATTGGCAGGCAGACTCTCAACCACTGCGCCACCAGGGAAGCCCCCGTTCATGTATTTTTAAAGTAAACTTTGTTGAAATATACATACAAAAAAAAGAGCACAAATCATAAGGGTAGAGCTTGGTGGATTTTCACAAAGTGAGTACACCAGTGTTATTAGCACCCCAATTAAGAGATGGAATATAAGCATCCCAGAAGACCCCTGGACACCCCCCAGTCACTACATGCAGAGGTAACTGCTGTCCTGTCTTCTGTTGATTAGTTTTGCCTATTCTGAACTTTATGTAAATGGAATCACGTTCTACAGGTCATCTATTGCGTCTGGATGCTTTTGCTCAACACAACACTAGAGGAATTCGTGTCGTGTGTCACAGTAGTTCATTTATTTCCTTTGCTGTGTAGTCATGCATGGTGGGACTCCACCACAGTTTATCCGTTCTGTTGGGTCTTTTACAATTTGGAGCTATTATGAAAATTCTTATGCATGTCTTTTAATGGATAAATGTATACTTTTCTGTTGGGAATATGCCTAAGAGTGGAATTATTTCACAGAATGTGCATATGTTCAGCTCTTGTAGATACTGCCAAACGGTTTTCCAAAGTAGCTGCACTAATTTACATCCTCACTAGCAGTGCCTGAGAGTTCCAGCTACTCCACACCATGGCCAACCCTTGGTTTTGTTGGATTTCATCATAGCCGTTCTGGTGGGGGTTGTGGTTCTGTTGCTTTGAGGTTTTAGTTTGCATTTCTTTGACAACTAATGTTCCCATTTTCTACCTAGTTGTTTGTTTTTTCTCTTTTTGATTTGTGGGAGCTCTTTATATATTCTTTGTAGTTATATATTACAAATATCTCTGTGAGTCTTTTTTTTTTAAATAGTCTTTTAATGAATAGATGTTCTTAATGTAGTCTAATTGATCAATAAATATCTTCATATTTTAAATCATTTTTGCATCACATTTAGTTCTGTAAAAACTTAGAGGTGTAATACACAAATATATAAAGTTGTAAAACATTAACAAATTTAAAACCTGGGAAATATAAATTAGAAGATTTAGACCAGGGAGATAATAAGACACAAATAAGCCATATAATTCCCTGAATGTGTTATAATTGAGCAATAAATATTGTTTAAAGCTGCTTAGAAGTTGGAACTCAGATGGAAACATGGTCTGTTATCTGGCTCTCATTTATCTGAGCTCTTCAGACAGTTTTGTGAGGGTCAAGGCAGACAGGTGAGGGATGGATGGAATGGGAGGTATGTTCAC
This sequence comes from Balaenoptera acutorostrata, assembly GCF_949987535.1. NCBI lineage: Eukaryota > Metazoa > Chordata > Mammalia > Artiodactyla > Balaenopteridae > Balaenoptera > Balaenoptera acutorostrata. Next base: position 101,532,975 of record NC_080069.1, on the reverse strand, counting down.
ATGGAACTGGTAATTTGTACCTCAGAGCTAACCAGGTGTGTGTTCTGTTACAGGTTATTCAACGATAGTTATGACCTCCCGGTTACGTGCGTTCGGTGGAAGAATTAATAACATACGCACCTCAGAATTACCCAAAGAGAAAACTCGATCCGAAGTCATCTGCAGCGTCTGCTTTCTAGATGGCTTGGTACAGACCTTTAAAGTTAATGTGAGTTCTCCAAATTTAATTTTTTCTGAATTAATGCCCCTAAGAAATACTTTTCATCTCTTGGTTTATAAAATGAAGAGAAATTATTTTAAATTAAAAGCTTGAGGTCTCAGATCTTGTATGTTGAGATTGAACTAGAAATAACCTTAAAAACTTTGCCCATATTCTTGCCTCTACCTGGCATGTCTTTCCCCCTCTTCTTTGTGAACTGTGTGAGTCTTAGATGTTACTGCTTTTGTGAGGTCTTTGACTTCCTGAGCTGATTCTCCAATAATGGTGCCCTGTGTATGCCTTATTAGGGCCCCTGTCACATTGCATGAATAGTAATTGTCATTATCAGGTTATATGTCACTCTTTAAACTGTGAGCTCCTGGAGAAGGGCGATAGTGTCATTTCCCCTGTGCCTGCCTCACAGCAGGTACTCATTAAATGTGCAAATGGTAAATGGCGGGTTCTTTCTGGAGGGTAGTGAGATGGTTAGCCTCCCAGATGGCAGGGCTCAGGGAGGGCCTGGCTTGTCCCACCTCAAGCAGAGGCAGGGCTAGAAACTGGGTCTCCAGTCATATGTCAGCAGTAAGATACCTGACCAGTAGCCGTCCCTGCTGCCTCTCCCCTCCCCAATCACCACTGGATGTTCGTGACCTTTGCCTGTCTCTCCCGTCCTCTGGCCAGTTTTAAGGGGGTCACATCCAACCCCAGATTGGCTGCCAGCATCTGCCCCAGCCTGGGAAATTCAGTGTGCAATGGAGGGCATCGGAAAGAGAAGAGAGGGTACCGGAGAACAACTGGGGGATGTTAGAAGGCCACAAGAATTTGAAGGGTGACAAAAAGTGGTCCCTGCTGGGGTCCGCCCCCACCCATGAGTTTGCCTCCTGCTGACCCCAGGTCACTGTGGACGTTGGTGGCTGAGCAGGCAAGAGAAGAGGGCAGTGTGCATGAAGTCGCTGCACAGTGGCTGCTCTGTAGAGGCCCCGAAGGTCTCTTCCAGTTGCTGTAAACTGACGGCTTAGTTCAGACATGGCTCCTTTGTTAAAATTTATATTGTCTGTCTTGGAGCTATTCCTCAGCCATGTATCTTCTTCCCGACAAGAACATGAATGTTTATTCAACACATGTTTACTGAGCACCTACTACATGCCAGGCTTTGTTCTGGGTACAAAGAATACAGCAGTGAACAAAACAGAGCAAAATCCCTGCCCTTTTAAAGCTTACATCCTAGAGGGAGGAAACAGACCATAAACAAATGTGTACTATGTCAGGCAGTATCATGTACTTAGAAGAAAAATCGGGATAAGGAAGGTGGAGAGTTAAGGACAGGGCAAGGGGTGGGGTTGTCAGTTGTCATTTTATAGAAGCGATTCGGGAAGACCTCACTCATACGATGACATTTCAGAGGTGACCTAAAGGAAGTAAGGGGAGGAACTGTGTGGTTCTCAGGAGGAAGCGCATTCCAGGTAGAAGAAACAGCAGAGCAAAGGCCCTGGGGCGGGGTCCCCTTCCCTTAGTGTGGTTGCAGAACAGGCTAGAAGCCAGTGCGTCTGGAGTGTAATGAGGAAGGAGGAGGGGAGGAGGCGAAGAGGTCAGAGAGATAACAGGTGATGGGTTGTTTTGTTTTGTTTTGTTTTTCCTAACAGCCGTTTCAAAAGATTTTCTCTAATATCGTAAAATATTGTCAAGGACAAGTGAGCTAGCAGACACACATGCACCAATGTGCCTTTCGACAAGATTATCCCCTACTCCCACATCAAGGTGGACGTGAGTTTGGAGAAATGAACACAGCAGATGGTACAGACAGAAAAAACACCGATAAAAAGGATGGAATATAACACTGTACTTGGTTATTTTCCTATGTCACAACAGAACATTTTGGTGCAAATAGTTAATTTTTTCCTCTTTTCCACTTAAGTCTGGAGAAAAAACCCAACTTTTTCTGTAATAAAATAGATGGGGTTTTTTTTGTTTTGTTACTTTTTTAACGTAACTTTTTTCCTCTCGAGGGGATAGGGAGATTGTGTAGAGCCTCGTAGGTCATTCTGAGCACTGGCTCTGTTCTGCATTGGTGAGTTTGGGCAGAGACCTGACATGATCTGACTCAAGTATCACTCTGGATGCTCGGTCAACATTAAACTGGGGGAGGGGGTGGGGCAAGGGCTGAGACTTTCAGTCTGTGGGAGAGACCATGATGATTGGACAGGGCGGTAATGGGGCTAAGAGTAAACCAAGTCTGGAAATACTTTAAAGGTGGAACCAGTGGGATTTGGGATGTGAAAGAGGCCTCAAGGTGACTCCCAAGGTTTTTGGCCTGAGCAGTGGGCAAGATGGAGCTGCAATTTATAGAAATGGGAAAGCCCGCAAGAGGAGCAGGTTTGGGGGCAGAAATAACTGGTTCTGTTTCAGACATGGTGAGTGTGAGATGCCTGTTTACTCATCTGCATAGAGATGGCATTAGGTATACAAAAGAGGAGTTTAAGGAAAGGGTTTAGGCTGGGATACATATGTGGGTGTTACCAGGGTAGATGTGGTACTTCAGGATCACCTGAGAAGTGAATAGACAGGAGATACGAATGAGGTTCGGTGTTCAACGGTTGGGGGGATGAGGAACAAGCAGGACTGTCCAGGGAGATAAGGGGAGGCCAAGAGGGAATGAGAATCCCAGGTAAGGATGTATTTTAAGGAGGAGGAGTGATGAGCCCTGTAGAGGAGAATGCGGACGGCATCCACCCAGAGTGATAATCACGTGCCTGGCGTTCAGTGGGCACCCAGTCATCTTCGGTTACGAATGCCGTTGTTATCGTCACCGCTGCCTGTGCTGCCCCCCGAGCCTCCAGCAGCCTGGTCAAGGCTGACTCCCACTGACCTTTAATTTGAGGGCCTGGTTGCAACTTCGAATCTCCGTCACTTTATATGTTTCTGCTCCTGGGGGTCATTTGCGCTGTCGCATTCAGATTCTTCAGCCCAGGTCGTCTTATGACCCGGAGCGGCCATCCTCGGGGAAGCTGACCTGGACGTCGGCTGTTCTTAGCTCCTCCCAGAGAGCGAGGCTGTCACGGACAGTGACCTGATGTAGCCGAGATGACCTCTGTGGGGCGGGCGCCGGGCCGGGAGGGCTGTTCTTACCAAAAATGTATCCTGTTTCAATTCCTTTTGAGAACTCGGTGAGTCGTGCAGATACTGGAATGGATGAATTATGCGCTCCAGAGGGGAGAGTGGCAGTGTGGTGGTAACGTGCAGACTCTGGCATCAGACGCTCCCTTGTCAGGCAGTCAGACCATCCGTCGGCTGACAGCACGGGGCACGGAGCCTCTGAGGCCTCTGTGTGCTCGTCAGCACAGGGGATGGTGCTGACAGCTGTGTGACGTTGCTGCGAAGATTGGATATCATATATAAAAAGTGCAGAATACCGTGGCAGGCTCCTTGTAGATGCCCAATAGATTAAAGTCATTAATAATATATATTAAACATAATATAAAATCATACAAATAATCATTTCAACAAGGGGAGCAGATAGCTCTTTGCATCAAGAGTAGCTCATCATTTGGAGGGAGAATATCTCATGCTTTAGAGTATGTGGACCAGGTCATCTTTTCCACACTGTCCTGATTCCCCTGGGATGGGAGGTGACCTGGGAAGTGGAGGAAGCAGCGGGAACCAGGGCCCTGGGGCAGGAAGGGGGGCGTGTTCAGGACACAGGCGGTGCCTTGTGTTCCCACACTGTGGGCCAGATAAGTGAGACTGTCCCGGTGCCTTGTGTTCCCACACTGTGGACCAGATAACTGAGACTGTCCTGGAGAAGTGGCTGCAGGAGGGGGTGACAGTTATCTAATTCTCCTCATCCTGGTCATGGTGACCTGTTTTCAGGTACATCATCTGCTATCAGGTGCTCAAAAAAGCTGCCTTTGCTGGTTCTATACTTGGTCTCTTTCTGACTCACATTGCCCTTAAGTTAAATGGTTTGGTTCAAAGGATTCCCAAGAAGTCTGCCTGTTAAAGGAGAATTCGAGATTCCCCACCCCTGTGCCTTTGTGCTGGGCCATCCGCTTGATGCCTTTTCTTAGCTCCTGCGCCTGGAGGGAGGGCGTGGCACTCAGCCCTGTCAGCCTCCCAGAACCAGGTCAGGGACTGCTTTCCCTTGTCCCCAGGTTGAGTCACCCATTTGTGTTGTCTTGTGTGTGTTCACTGTACCCCGAGTGTTCTTTGGCACTTGACACACTGAGTTATGGTCGCTGCTTGCACGGCTGGCCTCTCCAGGAGGGCAGGAAAGGGACACATGTTATGGCTCTGTCCCCACGCCCAGCACTGTGCCCGGTCTGAAAACACTGAGTGGCAAAGGCATCTGAGTCCTGCTCTGGACGTGAAGTGTGGTTGAAAGTCTCCACTGGCTTCTCACTTCAGATGCCAGGGAGTAGGGAAGCAGATAAGCCTCCAGTGTCCCCTGCCAGATCACTTGGAGGGTATTTCCAATGGCATTTGAGTATTCTTAGCTGTCTTCCCCTTCATGCTGTTAGTAGAGTTTTCCTCCCTGTGTATACTTGCATGGCGCCTGAGGAGCCAACATAAACCGACGTGGGATTAACATTTTGCTGTGGATAATCCGTGGGTAGGTCACGGGGAGTTTACTGTCATTGGGATACCTGAGTTTTCCAATTTAGACACTATCACTTGGGAATCTCAGCTAAGAGGAAGGAAGAAATCTTAGAAAATTAAATTAATCTCATTCTCTTAAATCATATTTATCTTAGCCCTACTTTCCATATGTTCCGTGGGGCTTCTTAATTTGGAATTTATTAAATTCTTATTAATATTTCTTATTGTAGGATACCTGTGTGCATGAAATCTCTCTGCGTGTTTTAACACCTTCTTGCCTGCAATAAAGACTTTTAAACACCAGTTCTTAATTTGTTTTAAAATTTTGCCCACTGGACTTTTTTTTTCCCTAGAAACAAGATACTGGTCAAGTTCTCCTGGATATGGCTTACAACTACTTGGGCGTGACCGAAAAGGAGTATTTTGGTTTGCAGCACAGTGATGACTCAGTGGACTCTCCTGTGAGTACCCTCCCTTGAAGACGTGCTGGGCTCCCGCTGGGTTTGGTTTTATATCTTATGTTTTCTTATCCAACAGAGATGGCTTGAAGCAAGCAAACCCATCAGGAAGCAGTTAAAAGGTGGGTGTGACCTTCCCATGTCGGTTGAACACTAGGTATTAGTGTATCGTGGCCCATTTCTCTCCTCCAATCCTCAGCGTACCTGTAACATCTGGTACCTGGATTCCAGGTGGTCCAAGAGATGTGAGTAAGCTGACTTCTCCCTGTCTGACTTCTGAGTTAGCAGAGATGCTTCCAGATCCGCCCCCAAGGGTCCTCACCAAGTATGGGCAAGAAAGGGAAAGGTGAAAGAAGACAGCTAAGAGCAAAGGAACCCACGTTTCATTTTATAGGAAAGAAAGGGGAAGGAGGATGGCCTTTTTCAGCCCAGTGTGAGAGCCAGGATAGGAAAGACACACACACACACACACACACACACACACACACACACACACAGAGTCCTTTTCAACAGCACAGTTCCATTCACAGGAAGCAAAGGCATGGGTAAATAGTGTCACAGACGTACACGTGAGTGTATCCCAGTGCTGTAGGTTAATTCCCAGTTAGGTGGGTTTTCGAACCACACCTCACTGCACCCTTCACCTGGTTTTCCAACATCACGCTCTCTGTTCCCCTTTATGCACCTTATGCCCCAAACCTGGCTGACATGCAGGGCCGCACACGCACCCAGAGTTACAGAACCACCCACAGGTACCCAGGTACCTGTACACAGGTACATTCATAGGTGCACACACACCATTAGAGTCTTTGGTACAATCCAGAGATAAAGACAGAAGGTACTACTGAGAAGGGAGGGTGGAGCCCATAATGAACTAATGTAAAGGAGATCAGTGAGGGAGGCAGGGTGGGAAAAGCTTGAGTTTCACAGAGCCAGAAAGTGCTGGAAAGGGCCAGTGAATATATACTGAGTAATGGAGAGGAGAGAAATTGACGTGAAGAAGAGTATGGGATCTTAGCAACACAATCTGATCTTCTGTTGCCACATCCAGCAAAAGAAATGGGCTAATTTTATCCTTGCAAGCAAATGGACTCTTGGCGTTGTTGCATAAAGCCATATTTGAGTATATTAGCTGTGTAATATTTGCTACTGTATTAATCATTTTTCGAATTCACTTTGCATTAAAAGCATGAAATATTTTCCAGTATAAAAATGATTTTAAAATGCAGAATCAAAAGACTCAGTGCTATAAGTCTGGTGTTATCATTGGCTGTGTGACCCAAGGCAAGTCACATCTCCAAGCCTGGTGGCTAATCTGTTACACAGTGCAGTCGACAGCAGCCTAGCCTACTTATGGTCATGGCGGTATTTAAATTCAAGAGTGTACATGAAAACACTTGAAAAGTATGAAGTCATTATATATGTGAGAGATTATTACTTCTTTGTGAGTTTTATATAATCTGTTGATTTAAGGATTTTTAAAGTTCCTAATACAGATAATGGAGTGCATTGTTTGAACACATCCCTAAGTTAAACATGTAATAGGAAGTAGATTATACCTCATTTTATGATGATGTTGCAAAAATATTTTACTTCTTGTAGACTTGGAGATTTCTGAACGCTTAACTAACTTATGCACTCCTTTTTTGAAATTAGTCCTTTTATTGATGGAAAAAGCTGTGGTCTAGTGAAAAATGCATCACTTATGGGAGAGTAGCCGCTTACATACATTGACTTTTTTAAAGGGAAAATTTAATTTGTTTTTGAAAAATGTTGTAGGAGGTATCCCCTGTACCCTGCATTTTCGAGTAAGATTTTTTATACCTGATCCCAACACACTGCAGCAAGAACAAACCAGGTAATAACATTTTTTTTTAAGTTTTCTATTTAGTATATAAAAATGAGTAACCACTGAAAATGTACTCTTTAATTTATCACTGTGGCCAGATACTTCACTTGGGTATAACTGCACGAACAGTTACGATCCCAGTAAAAATTGGGGGGTACATGTATTGAAATTTTAATCGGCGAATTCATTTTCATCTTGAGCCTCCTGATTTGGTGCCGTTCCCAGCACGCTCCCATCCACCACCTCCTACCTTCCCCTTCCGTCCAGCTTCCCCTGCATGTTGAGCACCTGTGTTCAGAGAATGCACTTATCTTCTGCTACTGCAATCAGGAAGTTTGTAAAACAGTCATCTACCTGTCAAACAGCGCAGTGTCTCTGAGGGGCTAGGATTGAGCTCTTTAGGAGAATGAGAGGTCTCTGAACTGAGAACTTTCTATCAGATCCCCTGTTGGTAGGAGCTGCAAAGGAGAGGAGGCCGGGTCAGTGTCTTTCCTCCGCCTCCGTGAATCTGTGGTTCAGGCAATCTGTGAAACAGATAAGGACCAGAAGGCTGCGAGAGTTGTTTACCCCTCCGGGCTTGGCGCAGGTCCTGGCCCTGGTGTTGAGCTGGCACATGGGTTTTCTGGGTGGGTACCCGTGTTTGGAATGGAGGGGCGGGCACAGGAAAGTTGTTGCTGTTTGAACATGGACTCGGCAAGCTCGCCTGGGCCTCTCCTTCCCCTCCCCCCAGGGCAACAGCCAGCCCTTCTATTATTGAAACGTTTGTTTTTCTTAGGGAGGGAAACTCTTCCACCAGAAAAAAAGCAATGAATGTTCAGGATTATTGAATCCTATCCTGTGCCCATTGTGGCCATGAGACCATCACCAAGGAGGAGACATTAACTTGGATATAAAGTGCTCTTTCGTTTTTTCCTTTTTTAAAAAAAATGGTAATCACATGATCACATTTTAACTTTTAATGTGTTTAAAGGCCAAATATTAGTCTATTACTATTTTGTCTTCTTTGTACACCTCTTCCCTCTACAATAGAAGACGTTGGAGATTTGACTTGTGTTTACTATTAGGTTAAATTTTAAGCGGGTATAAGATGTCCCGCATGACTCATTGGGTAACCACGGGACATACACGTGATGCCTTGAGTTTTCCTCATAACAGCTTTTCATGCTGGTGGACTAAGGGGGAGTGTAGGACACTCAACTCAACAGGTCAACTCATAAGCCGGTGGATGCAAAGTGGTGACATGATCTATGAGAATATGTTTGAAATGACCCCACCAGGATTTCCCTACTGGAAATATTCAGGCTACTGCTGAATATCAAATTCTGTTCAAGGGATGCTTTAAAAAATGTCATGATGGATTTTATATATGTGTGTGTGTGTGTGTGTGTGTGTGTGTGTGTATTTGTGTGTGTGTTTTTAACCAGTGGTGTTTTTTTTGTAATCATAACCCCACAATAAAAAATATATTTTGCTTTGTAATGCATTACACAGATGTATGTAAATTACTGAAGCAGACATTTCATGAAACAATAGTAATTGCAAAGCACTCTTAAGTTTTCTATTTTCTTCTTTTAAAATGTCACTTGTGGCTCATTAAATTGACTTTACTACCCACTGAAGGGTTCCCACCCCAAGTGTGACCTGCACTGCCTAAACCAGTGGTCGTCCCTCATTGCCCTGTGTCCTCCCTGAGATGCTGGAGCCCCTAGGGTTGCGGCTGCCAAAGTACCTGAGTGAAGGGGTCACTCACGCCAGCCTAACCCAGGAGCCCTTCTCCAGGGCCCCTCTCGGTCGTTGGACGCTACTTCCATACCCCACAGGAAAGCTCCTTTCTGCTGAGCCTCCCTGTCACTTGAGGGACATCTGAGGAAAGGTAGGGAGGTCAGGATGGAGAGAAGACTCAGAGAAATGAAGGCTGCTTTCAGATCTTCCAAGGGCTGTCATGGGAAAGGGGGAATTAGATGTGCTCGGCGGTAGCATTACGGCCAGTGGGTGGAGACTACAAAGAGGCAGATTTTGGCTGAAGACAAATAATAGACTAAATTTTGTTCTTACCTAAGTTCCAGATAAAATTCGGTCTGTCCGTGTCCCTCCTAAAAGTTACTAGTTCCAGACTGACACTCAACCCCACTACTCAACCTCCCATGGTAAGATGGGTGGTCCCCCCAGGGTGGAGTAGAGTATAGCTGTCACCTTCTGGGATGTGAGTAACAGATTTCTCCTAACACCGCAGGAGTCATGGCAGCAACCACCCCTGTAGCTCCTGCAGAGCTGGGGAACAGCCAGGACTGCCAGATCTTCTTCTTAGGCTGGGCCAGGCTTCCACCATTCATTCAAAAAACTTTTGTTTTGTTTTGTTTTGTTTTTACTTTATTGGAGAGTTTTGCCTATATTCCTGGCACTTAGTGTCTTTTTTTTTTTATTGAGGTATAATTGATGTACAGTATTATACATAGTATCTTTTTTAAGCCCCAGCTCTGTAGCCTATGTAAAAGTAAGTTCCCCTTTAAAGAAATTTTGCTCTCAAGGGTCAAAGGAGGAGTATAGAGGTGGTATTTGTTCTTTCCTGTTTGTTTACTAAGGATCTAGGCAGGGAGGCATTTATTGCTTTTTTCTGAAGTTGAGGTCATGGATTGGGGTCCACTCCAGAAATGAGCGTTACATTTCTGAAGTCAGGCGCACCAAGCATCTCTTTTAAATGACTTCCTTTATTCTAATTGCTAACCGTCTCCTTGATTATGAGCCTCCACAGTGGCTGTTTCTGATAAATTTAGACCTATTCTAAACAGACTTTTATATACGGGCAGTCTCAGAATCAGGCTCTCTCAGGATTCCTAGGAGGTCTCCTAAGTTTGGGCATCATTCCACTATTCTGATCTCTTTGTGTATGATGTCCTGGGGTTGACTCAGAAACGTTGCTGAATATATGACAAAGTAGCATTTGATGAACAAGGGTCTCCAGGTTCCCGTTCTCCTTTACATCCCGAGGAAGACCTTCCGCTTAGCTGGGCTTGTCAGTGAAAGTCCAGATTTACCACTGGATTATCTGTAATTCTGTTCCTTCTCTTCTTTCTCTCAGTAGCATTATAGGAGGAGAGAACACTTAATTCCAGTTGAATTTCAGCTTGGATAAATATAGGAACAAACTAGAAAGGACCAATTGCGTTCTCCTAGGTGGAAAAGATAGAGATTCCAATTTGGAATAAGAGAGAATCAGCAAATGTATGTCACACCATCTCTCCATGCTCTGGCATTCAACACGGTAGGAGTAGTTGGTGATAATTACAGTCAAAGTAATATCAGAGTTAGGAGACAGATCCTAAGCTTTTTAGTCATTAGACGCATAAGAAATTTGTAGCATAATCAGATTTTTTTCATAGCATGCGTGTCCAGGTTGAAATAAGACAGAACTGACCCCACATAACCCATACGACATCCGTATCCTCATCAGTAAAAAATGGAGGTAGCGGTACCCACCGCAGAGTTCTTATGAGGTTGAAATGAGGCGATAAGTTATGAAGTACCACACACAGCCCAGAACTGTGCAAATACAGGGTTGTGATACCATGTGACGCATTCACATCTCAAAACACTGGCGCCTTAACCTTTAAACATAGAAATTAGAAGGAATATTGCGACTGGTTTGTTTAAATTGCCGAAATTCTCTCTCCTGGCCCCGAACACTTCTGCTGCATCTGTATTGGATTTCAAGAATTTTCCCTTTTGTCATCTTGGCCAGATGCTGGAATGTCTATCCCGTGTGAATCCAGGCTTTTAATTTTAACAAAGAGTGGGAGCCAGAGGCCAAGTGTCACATGTATGCCGTGTCCCTAAATATAACGGTCTCCAGGGCCCTTCCCGGCCTGCACAGCACTGTTGATGCCTTGTGATTCCTGCTCCCTGGATGGAGGGTCCTGTGACTAACCAAGAACTTACCAAGTTCTGCCCACAAATCAAGTCCCGGGTTTTGAAGCGACGTTGCTGGGAACTCACAGACAAGTGCAGGATTCACCCGGGAGGCCTGGCAGCCTGTAGATGACTGATGTCTATGCTTTTGCTCAGGCACCCACAGTTCCTGGGACACAGGAAAAAGCCCGGCTGGGTGTTTGCACCCCAGCCAAGGAGGTGTCTTCCTAGATGCTCCACCTCTCAGTAACTTCACACAGAGGGAACATAGGTGTGCAGATGTTCAGAACAGCAGCCCCTCGGGGTGCGGGGGGCTGCCTGTGGGTCCTGGTGCTCTCAGATACCCCGAGTTTGACTGGGAAGGTCCAGGCCGGGGGCGCTCACTGGCAGCAGCAGCAGCTGGTTGTTTGGGCTGCTCTCACCCCGTCCATCCTTGCTCAGCCATCTCTAAGACAGCATGTGCGGGCGGGAGGCCGGCTGGAAATGCCCCCCGCCACTACCCACTGAGACTAAGGCAGCCTCACGAGCCATTATTACTGAAGGGGCGTGGCTTTGCAGTGTACTAAACAGTGCCTGATACTTGAGACAAAAATATGTCTTTGTGTGTTTTGTTTTTCACATGTGCAGGTCTTGTCATTGACTTGTCAAATTTTTTTTGGCTTATTTAAATTTGAGTATTGTGAATTAATGAAAACAATTATTTCATAGGCATTTGTATTTCTTACAACTGAAGATGGATATTTGTGAAGGAAGGTAATGAGACTTTTGCATTCTTCTTTTCCTGTCAGTTGCCCCAGACTACTGAAATTCCTGGTTTTAATCTAATGAGCGTACATTTCTGGTAGCAAATTAAATGTAAACAAAGAATGGATGTTGAAGGCAGCATCCTGCTTGGGACATCTGTTTCTAGCTTGGTCTGGATTTGGAGAAGCTGAGGATTGACAAACCTCATTTCATGTTGTTTCAATTTTATTACAGAAGGTACAGTTAATCTTTCTGGTAAAGACCTGAGAAACTTTAAAGGGAGGGAAGGAGAGATCCCGAATGTAAAACAGGCTTCGTCCAGGAAGGCAAATCAAGCCCAATTTAGGTCCCCTCTGAGCCCCTTAGTACCCAGAGGTGACTCGTTTTCTCTCTGGGGAACTTGGCTGGAAGACAGGAGCATCCGTCCGTGCTTCAGCACTTCTTGTGCATCAGGACCATCTCCGTGGCTGCCAAGTATCTGAGAGGCTCAGGAGGGGAGGAGAAATTCCAAGTCAGTGGTCCCTGAGCCACCTTCTCCAAATCCAGAGTTTTTTCTTGACTTACAGGAGACACTGCAGCAGGTAAATGGGTGGGAACAGCCACATCTTACTCCCATCCTCCCCACCCCCTCTTTCCTTCTACTGAGGAGGGTCTTCAGAAGCCTCCACTGTGCTTCCATGAGGGACCTTGCAGTCTGGTCGGGGAAATGAGACAGGAGCTCGTGAAGCAGTTGGGACCAATATGGGCGGTGGAGACCACAGCCATCATAGGTTTTAGGAGAAGGAGATGCCGGTGTGAGCTTTGTGAAGAGTGTGGATTGCTGTGATGAGTTGGGGTTGGTGGAGAAGTGAGGAGTTAAATCTCACTGGGCAGAGAGGACATCGCCTCCCCCCGCACAGTCCCAATTGGAGACCACATGCTGGGGGCCTACAGGAGAACAGAGAGAGAGAGGGCTCTTCCTGTCAGACAGAGACCTGCGTCTTGGATCCACCAGGCAGGGGAGCGCTGTTGAGGGTTTTAAGCAGGAGGGATTTGGCAGGAACAGAATCTATACAAAAGGCTGGAAGAGGATGAGGGGCTTTCCTGAGGCAGCCTTCTTATATTTCAGGGTAACTCTAGGTTGAGATTACCCACCCCTGTCCTGGGTCCAGGCTGCCTTCTGTGGTGATAGAACTAGTTGTGTCTTTCTTTTCTACACACTGACCTGTTTTCCCCACACATATTTTGCAAATAGCACATGTTACGAGATGGGCACTGACTGCTGGTCCAGTGAGGCCGGGCCCACTACCCCTACCTCGGGAGCTTCCAGTCTAGCTCTCCAAGTATTAGAAATTGGTCGTCTTCATTTTTTCTTATGCCCCTTGTTTTGTGTGAATCAGTAGAAACCTGTTGAGGGCCACGTCCTGGCTTAGATCCCTGACATCCTTGTCAGGCCTGCAGGCGGCCCTCGTCTCTCTGGGGGTGGGTGGCTGTCAGGGTGGCATCCAGCCCTTAGTAGCCGTGGATGTCTTGACAGACTCAGTGGATCTAGTTAGCGTTTCTCCCGGGTTTGAAAGGTCTTGTTCATCCCCTCCTTCCTGAAAAGATAGGTGATCTTGTCTGACAGATGGAGACCCTAAAGCCTGGAGAGTAAGGAAGAAATCTGTCAAAGAACATGGTGTTCTTTAGTTTGTTATTTACACCATTCTTTGGAAATGTTGTTCTTCCTGACTTACTCATAGGATTGTTTCTCCCATCTAGACTGAACCCCCTTAGCCACTCTCCTAAGCTTTTCCCTGAATCCCATTCACCTGCTCTTCCTGTAGCAAGGGCACCAGCTTAGATTTCATTGAAGCCCATCTTGGTAGGAAAGTGAATGCTGATGTTTGCTCTTCCTTTGGGCTCTCTGAGTCTCCAGATGATCGAATATATAGCAAGCATCCCTAGACATATCTGCATTTAAAAGTTCTAGCAGGAACACATGGTTACTTGAAAGATGGGGCCCCTCAGATAGGGAAGGCTACCTTCATATTTATATGCAGCTTCAGGACCAGCAGACAGCACAGCTGAACAGAAAGGAAACCCTGGTGAGCCAACCAGATTAGTCAGAGAGGTGGGGGTGACTCATATCTTGGGAACTTCATGGGCTGCCATGGAAACTGCATGTTTTCTCCACTTTCCACAAGGTTGCTGGGAAGAATGCTTTTAAAATCTGTGTCCCCCCCAACCCTGCGAGCCCTCACTCCTGCTTCTATTCATGTGTTCCTCCACCTGGCAGTGATTCCTGCCCCAGATCTGCTGGCTGAGCTCCTAGGCAGACCGTGAAATCCGTAGCTGAATGGAGAGAAGGAAGCAACCAAGATGATTTGGAATATGACAGAGATGGCGTCATTGGCTGAAACAGGGTGTTTGGGAGGGCAGTGAGCTGAAGAGGAAAGAAGGAAAACAAGTCCAACCTTGGGTTCATGGATTTCTAGTGGGTGGCAGGAAAACTGAGGGGTAGCAGACCATTCCCTCTAGATGGGAAGTTTCAGGAGGGTGAATAGATTTAGGAATCATAAGTCATTGTAACTAATTAAGTAATTCAAAACTCACAGGAGTTTTAAAATTCAGAATACTTTTCTGTTTTTCCCTTCTAAGAGGATGTCATCCTTCTAGAAAGCAGGTAATCAAGAATCAGAGTCAGCAGAGCTCAGGAATTCAGTTAGCCCTATGAGAAGTCTCACGTCTTTACCAGAAAGAGACAAAGGCTGCCTGCCCATTGATCTAAGAGTATACTTTTCTCACTTTTTCTCTTAGTGATATGAGCCTGACCTTTCTTGACCAGCCAAACCCTGGCCAACATTAAACCTTTAGCCTCATGGTATTTGTATTAATATATATTATTTTAAACATGGAAAAATTCTCTTTTAATTTCAAAGACTCTTTAGTGTGTTACTTTTATCTTTACTTTTTGAGATTGAGTATCCTAAAATTCTTTGTTATTATTCGTGATTTTTTTTTAATGGTTAATCCAAGAAAAAGACATGGTGTTACGCATAATCAGTGAGTGTTTTGGGCTGTCGTGGGTTCTGGTGACTTTCCTAATATGTTTTTCTTCTGACAGGTTAACCTGCCCTCTTAACTCAGCGGTGGTTCTAGCATCCTATGCAGTACAGTGTAAGTCACAAAGGAGCATTTCGCAGATGGACAGCTTGTTCTGACTGGTATATTAAGAAACTCACTGGCCTCTCCTGTTTGACCGAATCCCTTCCCCCCCTTCCCCAGGAATCCTGTTGGGCAGCATATCTCTGGCTGTCCATATATTTCTACTTTCATCCTGACTTAGGCTGTCCTCCAGCTCAGGGATGTTGGATTAGGGAAAGTGGGGTTTCCTCCCAGGGGAGCCCAGAAAACAGAAGATACCTATCGCACGTTACGTTTTCCAGAGCCTTCACTCACAACTGGATTTGACTCTATAACAAAATCCCAGTGGGGCAAATACTTCTACCAGTCACTTCTTATAGACGTGGAAACTAAGACCCGGACAGGTTCAGGAATTTGCTGGAGGTCACTCCTGCTCCTTGCTTGGTGCTACTCTGAAACACTGCTGGGATCCTAGGAGTTTATTTTTAGCTTCAGTAGAGCGACGGCTTATATATTGGCCTGGAGCAGCACTGCCCAATAGAAATACACTGGGAGCTTCATGTGTAACTTTAAGCTTTCTGGTAGCCATGTTAAAGTAAAATGAAATACATCGTATTAATATATCTAAAATATTATTTTAGTATGTAATCCATGTAAAAATTTTGATATTTTACATTTTTTTCATACTAAGTCTTTGAAAACCAGTCCAGATTTTACACTTGCAGCACATCTCAACTTGGACTAGCCACATTTCAAGGGCTCAATAGCTCTGTGTGGCTAGTGGCTGCCGTGTGGGATGGAAAGTCCAGATGGACTTTTCCATCAAGGCCTGTTTAAGCTGAAGTAAGAATCCACTTCTTCAGTCACCAAAACATTATTAGAATATGTTCCACATGAGGCCCCGTGGTAGATGCCGGATGTGTACGAGAACAGGGTGCGTAGCCAGATGGAAGGTTAAATAATCGCTTTATAGTTAACTAGCTGTGTGAGGCCAGCGCGGTAACCAACTAGAACTCGTGCAGAGCTGCTCGAGACTTCCTGTGAGCCCCACGCCACCTGGGCTTGTTCCCCTCTGGGCCGACTGCATGGTGGGCAGTTAAGAGAGCAGGATGGACGGGTCTTGGCAGGCACTGGCTGAGCTCCTCCCTCTGCTTTGGTCTCAGAAGAGGCAAAAGAGCAAGAGAATGCTGACAGGGATGCCTGTTCCCCAGGAGCAAAGAACAGACGTGGGAGAGGTGAAGGGCAAGGTGGCTGCATGACACCAGCAAGTAGGAGAGAGACCTTTAGCCGTGGCCCTGCTCACTAGCAAGCCAAGACCCAGTGTTCGTCTCCCCGTACAACCCACATCTCCTTCTCCCCAATGGGAGACTCCGAAGAGATGGCACAGTGACGAGCTTGGGTGGATCTGAAAGTTCCCCTCTCCCTATGATACATCTGGAACAGACCCGGCCGTGTCGCATCCATATAGGAAATGGCACGGTCACCAGTCAACTGTATCCTTGGTAGTCACCGGACCCAGTGGACTCCATCTCTGCCAGGCTGATCAGCTGAGGAGAGTGAGTTTTCCCACATCTCAGAGCGAGTTTGGTGCTCACATCTAAAGCTTCAGGTTTGAAGGGCAGGAACACTAGAAAGGACATAGCTTTGGATGCAGACTCCATTTAAATCTGGCTCTCCATCTGCTTCTAACATGGTGTTACCTCTCTGAATCTCAGTGTTTTCACATGTAAGATGGAGGTGATGAGGGTGATTATGATAACTTGGAATATGACTGCTTGGTTCAAGTATCACCTCTGAAGGTGAAAAGTAGAAACTCTTGAGTGGACCATCGCTGTGAACTGAGTCAGTGAGAGCACAGGCTGAAGCCACAGTACCTGGGTCTTGTCTCTTCCACCTGTACCTACCTGACCTTGAGCCTCTTCAGGCCTCAGCTTCATCTGTCAAGTGGAGGTGATAATAATATCTAATCATAGGGTTGAGTGAAGATGAAATATACTTAAAGCTCTTAGCATATGCCTGGCTCATGGCAAGTGTTGTTTAACTCGTACTGTATTTTGTGCCCAGAAGAAAGCTGTCTAAAGAACGGCCTATTGTAAACAGACTATTTAGAGTACCAAATAAAATTCCTAAGCTTCAGTAGTCAGGTTTCCCTCTGCAAAGGACTGATAGAATGGGGGCTAAAAGAAGTTATGAGCACCTAAAAAGTCCAGACTAGCTGCAGTAGAAACATGAGCGTGACTATCATGCTAATAATATCATAGGTTGTCAGGCGAACAGTTTTAAGTAGAAGTTTCTTATTCCTCCACCCTCAAATATATACCTACACACATTTTTCCATACTTCTGTGCATGTATTTCTATAAGATTAATTCTTGGATATGAAATAGCTGGATCAAAGATTAAGCCTAGGGACTTCCCTGGCGGTCCAGTGGTTAAGACGCCGTGCTTCCAATGCAGGGGGCGGTGGTTCGATCCATGGTCAGGGGACTAAGAGCACACATGCCACAGGGCGTGGCCAAAAAGTAAAAAAAAAAGAAAAAAAAAGAGTAAGCCTAAATTTTATCTGATATGGTTTGCCACATTGTCCCAGAGGGACATCTGATATGAAGACAAGCCTACCAGTAGCCAGTGAAGCCAAAACAAAGCACATTTTCTTACCAGATAAAAAGTAAAGTGATCTGTGGGTAAAGAACCTGAAAGCACTTGATGGTGGAAGATTGCTGGTGGCCTGTCAAGGGTCTATGAGGGTCAAAGAATGAAGGGTTTTTTAAAAATAAATTTATTTATTTATTAGTTATTTTTGGCTGTGTTGAGTCTTCATTGCTGCACGGGGGCTTTCTCTAGTTGCGGCGAGCAGGGGCTACTCTTCGTTGCGGTGCGCGGGCTTCTCATTGCAGTGGCTTCTCTTGTTGCAGAGCACGGGCTCTAGGCTCGCGGGCTTAGTTGCTCCGCAGCATGTGGGATCTTCCCAGACCAGGGCTCGAACCCGTGTCCCCTGCATTGGCAGGCGGATTCTTAACCACTGTGCCATCAAGGAAGTCCCAAGAATGAAGTTGGTTTTTTTTAAATTTTTTTTTTGGCTGCGTTGGGTCTTTTGTTGCTGTGCGCGGGCTTTCTCTGGTTGTGGCGAGTGGGGGCTACTTTTCGTTGCAGTGCGCAGGCTTTTTATTGAGGTGGCTTCTCTTTGTTGCGGAGCACAGGCTCTAGGCGTGTGGGCTTCAGTAGTTGTGGCATACAGGCTCAGTAGTTGTGGCACACGGACTTAGTTGCTCTGCAGCATGTGGGATCTTCCCAGACCAGGGATCGAACCCGTGTCCCCTGCATTGGCAGGCGGATTCTTAATCACTGCGCCACCAGGGAAGTCCCCAGGAATGAAGTTTTTGAAAATACATATTTGTTCTATAATGGCCTCTGAGCGTCTGCCACGTGTGGATTCCGCAGTAGCCTCAGGTTGCACAGATAGAGCACAGCTGCTCTCTGCAAAGGGTCTGCAGCCTGGTGGGCAGGCAGATATGGACCAACTGATGCTGGCAGTGAGGATGAGCACAGAGGATGCACTTTGTTCTCCTTGGAGGGGGAAGGAGGGTGCAGGGGGAGGTAGTGTAGAAAAGCTTCCTAGTGATGACCCCTTAAGAAGAGCCTCCAAGATCAAGTTGGAGTTAGATGAATAGCAAATAAGGGCTTTCCCAACAGAACAGCTTGATATGCCATACATTTGAGTACCTGAGACATACACTCTCCTGCAAAATATAAAATATTAGCCAGAAGAATGTATGGGACTTAAAAGACAAGGTATTTCCCACATAAGTGTTTATTTCCTTTTCTTTCTGCTATAATTAGCTTTGTCATGTGTTGCTTCCCCACAAACAGAAAAGCATGTTACTCTGGAGTTTAGGGCGTGTCGTAAGTAGATAAAGAAGATGGGCTGTGATCAGGGTCTAGGCTCCAAGTTACCAGCCTGAGCAGCAGTGGGCAGGTTCCTTCCTTGAGTCTCCATTTCCTTATCTGTTTAATGGGGATAAAAGTTAAGGCCTGTCACTAGGTTATCAAGAGCATCTAGTGGGATGATGTCATGGGTCGTTGAATACAACGTGGAAACCGCCCTGTGCTTTGCAGATGGTTTCCAAAGACTGTTTAACTTTGTTTCCCCCTAGTGGTTAACACAGCTCATTGCAGAGTAGCCGACTAAGATTTCAAGGGAAAACCACACTACAGGGAGGTTCACTGGTGGTCTTGTGTTAAGTTCAGACATTTGTCAGTGACTTGACTAAAAAGAGAATGTTGCTGTTCATGTTTGCAGAAAGGCACAGGGGTTAGGACTGTTCATTCATATGATGGATGACCAAGTCAAGATCCAAGAAGATCTCCATGAGCTGATGCAACCAACAGTGTAAAATTTAATAGGACTCTGCCTTGAGGCTCAAGAAAGTCATTTGCAGCATTTGGTTGCCGTCTGGGGACATGACCACTGTCATCTGCAAATGGCCAGCAGTAGCCCGCAGGCGTGGCAGGCAGGCTGGTAGGATGGTGGGAGTGCTAGCCAGGTTCTGGTCTTGACTGCTGAAAAATAGCTCTGTGATAGGGGTAGGTCCCTTCTCATCTCTGGACCTCAAGTTTCTTCTCCTTCGACATGCAGTTTGGATGAGGTGATTCTAAGGCTTTCTCGGGCTTTCTTCATTGGGGACCCAGTGTCGGGGCATCTAAATTACTTCCTGTAAATGCATTGTGGTACACTTCACCATGCACAAACTCACCTGTAAGCCACACTTGTGCTTACCTCATATAGCCTTGACACTCCTGTTCACAGCTCAGCCACATTTGGCTGGCCTTCATGGCCTGTGGTCCACCCATGACCAAGTCTGTATGTGTAGGTCATGTGGCTTTCTGCCCTTTTCCCCTTCCAAAACTGAACTTTGCAGTAGCCTCTCTACAGGTGAGTTCCAAGCACCCGAGCAGCTACCATGTGCCATGCCTGGGCACAAGGCCCGAAAGATGAGTCTGACCCACTCCCAGCCCTCAAGGAACAGTGTAAGGAGGACACAGATCCCTTCATTACAGCGCAGATCTCAAAGAGCAGCCCTTGTGTGTGATGGCGGTTGAGGAGGCTGAGCCCCAGGCTGAGTAGATGTAAAGAAAGATACCCTTGCATCTGACTTTTCAACTTTGGGATGAAATTCACCTAAGCAACTACCTCACTCCTCTCCTTCCCTTCTGGGACTGACTATAAAGCATGACCAAAGATTTCCCCAACCCCTGCCCTTGAGACAGAGAAGGAATCATTTGATTTAGACATCTTCTCTGTTGAATGGCTACTCAAACAATCATGAGTCCTTAGAAGCCTCCTGACATTGAAGCCAGCTGCAAAAAGAATTTATTAAAACCTTTGGAAATATCAAGGTTGATATTTTTAAGAAAAAGATGAAATAGGGTTTTTTGTCAAGAAAACAGAATACTAGATTAAGTGCCCATCAGAGCTAGAATAGTCTTCCTCACTTCTATTTTTGTAGCAGGTGGGAGGACAGTCTTGGAGAAGGGAAGCAAGTGTCCTTCGGTCCCACCAGCCAGATCCTTGGCTGCCCACACAGGGTCCTTTTTCCCAGTCTCTTCAAGAGTCCAGATAACCAGATGGTTTGAGTTCTCAGGGCTTCTGTGTGCACTTGTACAGGGTGGGCACTGCACAACTCTCAAGAATACCTGTCACACCAAGACATCAGTGAATCTTGTCTGCAGATGGCAGTCACAGATCTCAAAAGAGAAGTGCTATTTGGCCGAA
The DNA here is from genome assembly GCF_949987535.1 of Balaenoptera acutorostrata. Lineage (NCBI taxonomy): Eukaryota > Metazoa > Chordata > Mammalia > Artiodactyla > Balaenopteridae > Balaenoptera > Balaenoptera acutorostrata. The sequence goes on along the minus strand of NC_080069.1, from coordinate 101,512,349 downwards.
AGACCAGCCTGGGAGTCCCTCTGTGAGGCCCCCCTTCCTCTTCCCTCTGCAGCTGCAGGTCCCCAGCATGATTTCCGTGACAGCGCCAGCATCGGTCTCCCTATCTTCCGACTCCTGTAAGACTGTTCCTTCTTCCTAAGAACCGTGCCCTCAGCTCTGCCAGGGCTCAGACTCTTCAGCCTCACCCATTCCCATCCCACCCCCGTGGCCTCTGCACACCTCCTTGGTTTCCTTTCTTCCACATTTCCCTGAATGCCAGGGAGATAGACCAAGATGCGGACAGTGGTCTCTTCTGCCCACACCCATCTTTTAGAGCAGGTTGGTCCAGTGTTATAACAACCTTGGAATACTACAGAGAGCCTGCACAGTGCCTGCCATGTAGAGCATGACATTTTTCTGAGTGGTTTCTCTTGTTTTTCTTTAGCCAGGGGTATGAGCGCCAATGCTGTGCTGGCCACAGAGTATGGAACAGGTGTGGGATTAGAATAGAACCTAGATTGGAACAGGCTCCCCCTTTCCTCCTGGTGGCGCCTTAGGAAGACAGACTCTGGCTGGAGCGTGCACGGCAGTACTTAGCCTGCAGGGATCAGGTGATAAGTGTGGACTCTGGAGCTAATGAGAAGCTCAGGTTCACGTGGGAGCAGAACTTCTTGGGAGAGTGTTTCCAATGAATGTTTTTTCTTGTGATGCTACAGATGCTTGTAAATACAGACCGCATTGAAAAGGTGCTTTCCCCTCATTCTGTCTTGATAGCTCATTTTGGAGACCGTGATTCTTCCATTCATCCTCCGGGCTATCTTTCTGATAGTCAGTTCATACCGGATCAGAATGAGGACTTTTTAGCAAAGGTGGAGGCGCTCCATGAGCAGCACAGGTAAGAGGAGGGGCGGGTGACCTACTTTGGGAACTCAGGTCGGGCACTGTCAGACCTCGTGTTCCCTTGGGTTTGATGTTGTCTTCTCTTGCTTTTGCTTATGAATCCTCTTTCAAGATGTCGGGGGTTTGTGAACCTTTGAGCTCTTATGATGGCAAATATATCTGGCATAACTAGCATTTCTGTAAAGTGTGAAATCCTATGAGAGTTCAGGATAATTTGCTGCGTTCTTTTTCAGGATGTCATTGAAATCCATTAGTTCCTGAAGGAAATGCCCATTTTAAATCTGACTGCCCCACAGATTGACCCTACCAGGCAAACCTTTTAACAGTTTCCCATGTTTAATGAAACGAGCCGTTCCTTCAGGTAGTTTTGAATAGACAGACAGACAGACATAGGTGCTGACAGGCTGGGTGAATCCCCGTCCTCTCTGGGTTCAGTTGGGGAAACCACCTTCCTTCCAGAAGGGAGCACCAGCCTTCCTCAGCTGCCTCAGGCCAAGCCTCCACTCCAGCAGATTCGCCCGATTCTGGCCTCCTCTTCCCTTGCCTCCTTTCACTTAAAGCTGCAGTGACTCCAGTCCAGGTCAAATAAGGGCCACCCTGACCGAGAAGGCCAGGTCTCAAGGGACCTTACATTCTCAGGAAGGCCATAGAAACAAAGGCCTAAGCAACCAGTGTCCCTTCAAAAAGGCACTGCCAATCCTCTCCCAGCATTGCTGTCCAGGCAGGAGCCAGAATCCTAAAATAGTACAGTGACGTTTGGAAGTTTGAGGCTGCTGCTAAAAGGATAGATAAAGGCAGAAAGACCTAAAGAGCACGTACTAATTTAGGGACTTGGAAAAGGTAGGGTGGGAATTCCAGAAGGTGACAGTCTTTATCTCTGAATATTGAGAACCTACTAAATGTGAGGTATTTTTTAATAGAGGAACGAGAGGGCTAGATGAAGTCATATTCAATGGAAAAGAAGAAAAATGTGGTTTACTAGCATTTGGGGTTTGATTGTTTAAGATGAATAACATAAGGCATTTAATAACCTTATAGTAATGGTATCAATATTTTTAGATTTGTATTAATTTTAAAAATCGGAGTTAATATTCTGTTTACTGGGTGAACTCTGCATCTTCTCTCTGCCTTTGTAGTGGGCTAAAACAATCAGAAGCGGAATCTTGCTTTATCAACATAGCACGGACCCTCGACTTCTATGGAGTGGAGCTGCACAGTGGTAGGGTAGGTACCCTCAGCATGGTGTAGTTCAAAAGTTATTTTAATTTTAATTTCTGAACATCTGAAAGCTTCTTTGAAACTATCTCTTTTCCAGTTATAATAAAAAGCCTTTTTTTTTTTTTAAAGATACCTGAAAGGTTTATAAAGTAATATTGAGTTTTGCTGGTTATTTATCCACTTGGTTTTTTTCATGTTTGCTGTCATACTTGAAGACTTTTTACTTTTTGGGGGGTCACAGGGGTTAGAAACAAGTAATTTTTGTAAGACCATCTCATGGTTAAAGAAGTGAAAAATGTATAGAGTTCCATTTTCCAAGTGGCTCTTTAATGAGCCAGGGTTTCTACTATTTAATCTCAGTGCTGCTCAAATTAGAGCTAATTATGTACTCAAATATGATAGTTTTCTATTATGATGGCATGATTATGAAAATCAAGTATTTTGAATTGGTTGTGACTTTTTAAGTAAAATTGATTAATATCTATCATCTGCTGAGCCGTTTCTAACTGCCAGACACAGTAGCTTATTTATTTCCCACTGTAATGCCATGAGGTAAGTGTTGCCATTACCTCCATTTTATATATGGGGAAACTGATACTCAGGGACTTATCAAAGGTCATGTAGCACAAGTAATGGCTTCAGTGTGTGACCCCAGCACTGTCTAATTGGCATCTGACCTTTACATTTTCTCCCTGTAATTGGCCCACGTCATATCCAGAGGAAGCAAATATTGGTTGAACACCTAGTCCATACTAGCCATTGTTCCAGATGCTTTCATATGTGACCATAAGGTCTCATTTAAAGATTATAGCAACCTTGGGAAATGTGTTCTAATCACCCCATTTTACAGGTGAGAAACCTGAGGCTCAGGGAAGTTGAGTAAATTACCAAAGTTTACATTTAAATAATATTTTTGCAATTCATAGAAACACTTTCATTTCTTTTGTCTTACTTCAGTCCCCTAACTGTGCAGTGTACAGGATATAACATAGGTAATAAAGTAGGAAAAAGATACGGATCTTACAAAACATCAACTTTGGGACTTGACTTAATTTTTATTCCACTTGGAAATACTGTTTTGTCTGGTAGAATGTTGTGGAGCCCTTTCTTCAGTGGTGAAGTGGGCTTTACATCTGCCTGAGTTGATCTGTGCTCCCCCCACCCCCACGATCTCATGAAGGTCCTGAGGCCAGTTGATTACCTGTCTGCCTGACACCCCCGTGGTATCAGAGGGAGTTGGGTTACCCTTGGCTATGCTGCATCAACCAAAACCCCCTGAAAATCAATAACTTGATATCACAGAACTTATTTCTCAGTAGTTCAAAGGCTATATGGGTCCTGGTGGCTCTCCAGGGCAGCCCTCCTCCATGCAGTGATTCGGCAGCCTAGGCTGCTTCTGTCTGGTGGCTTCACCATCTTCACATGTGGCCTCATGCTTGTCCCAAGGGAAGAGGAGGTTGGAGGGCTGCACACCAGCTCTTAAATGATTCGGCCCGGAGGGGACTCATCACTTCTGCTCGTTGTTCATCAGCCAAGACTAATCATACCGTCCTGCTCCACAAGCTGGGAGGTTTGGAGATGCGCACGGGAATTTAGCGAACAGAAACTGTCCATGCTACCGTGATGACCACAGAACCAGGAGATTTGAGACCCACGTCACTGGCCCACCCAAAGCATTCATTTATTTCCTTATTCTGCACTTGATTTTTATTTTGTGTGCTAATTTTCTGTCCCACCTGCTTAATATTTCCCTATATTCTGATCCCAAGTATCATGTTTAATGCAACCCTGGTTTTCAACTTGCCAGTTTGGTTTTGCTTTAAGCATGTGATTTCAATTGGGTGCCCAATAGTGATTACTCTCTGGACTTTCCACAACAGTATCAGCAGTGTTTTCTTCGGCCAGTTTCTCCAACTCCCCATGTTCACATCACTGTTCATAAATGATTTGTCCCACTGTCTCTTGAGAGGTGAAGGGGATGAACGTTTTTTATACCTACCGCATGCCAATACGTTCTTATATTCTCTAAGTTCAGCTTGATAAAACTCTTAGAGGTGGGTTCGACAATCCTTATTGTACAAAAGGAAAAACTGAGGCCAGTAGCCCAAACCAATACAGCTAGTAAGTGGCAAACGTAAGGTTCACATCCAGTGGAAACTCTGCCCCTTCTTTAAAATTATGAGTATCTGATTGGGTAAATAGGGATATAGATGACTCAAGGGAAGGAACTGTTTATTTTAAAATTTTCATTCTCAAATGGATTTAAAACATCTTGTAGTCGCTGTATCTTCCTTTTATTATCTTCATTATCTATGGCAATGCCTAGCACATGGGCTCTTAATAAATGTTGACTATATTGGACTTATAAGCCATATTTTATTTTTCATTGGGTTTAGAATCAGCAGTTCTACACTTCATATTAATAGCTAAAGCCTCTTCAGTGATGGGAGTTGAGATTTGTTTAAAGCTGTGCGGGGCACGAGGCTTTTCTGATGTTAATATGGTGTCTGATACTAATTGTTGAAAATGTAAAGGCAAATGTTCATTTCTATGATTCTGTGGAATGAATGAGCTTGCCTGGTGGTAACTTTGTAAACTGGCAGAACCCAGGTGTTGCTGTCAGGCAATGTATTTTCACCTTAGAAGAATTTGGTGCTAAGTACTTGGATCTTAAGTATCTGTTAAGAGGAGATTTTTGCCTGTTTTCTGTAATTTTCCTTTTGGAGCTTATATGTAGTGCTATTTATAAAAGCGTGGGTGCTTGAGTTACCAGAGGGCATAAGCATGACAGTAACACGCTGTGAATCTGAGATCTTCCTTCTTACAGGATCTGCACAATTTAGATCTAATGATTGGAATTGCTTCCGTGGGCATCGCTGTGTACCGAAAATATATTTGCACAAGTTTCTATCCTTGGTAAGTGCAAACCGGTTCTAATTATTTTCTGAATCATGCTTTAAAAATATGCTGAACAAAAGTAATGATAACTCTAATTTTAAACTTTTATTTCTAAAGAAGGGACAGAGACTTTCTCCCAAGTTTTTACCTCTGACCTGTACAATTAATCCAGATTCAGTACTTGGGAAAATTGGTTTGGTTTTTATCAGCATCCCCTTCTTCCCCAGTCACCCTATGGTTTGGGATACCGTGTGAAACCTGGATAAAACAACACAAGGCAGGTTTTGGAGTTAAGGAATCCTTCCTGGGCGGCACATTAGCCAGGATTCAGAGAACTTCCTCTGGGCAGGAGCTGTATTTTCAGGGCAGTTCCTTAGTTACTAATTGAAGTTTTATCAAGTGCCCAGTTCTGGTCTAAAAACTCAGAGGGGATCCAGCAGACTTGAATCCTCACAAATCTGAGAAAGGCAGTGCTGTCCCCACTGTTGAGAAGGCTCCATGGTGGAGGACTTAAGAGCACAAGCTCAGATCCTGGCTCCAAGCATTCCTGGTTTGAATGATCTTGAGCACTTAAGCGCTGTCTCCCAGCCTCAGTCTCCTCATCTGAAAGCTGGGTATAATGATAACGTACTTTTCAGGACTACTGCAAGGCTTAGTAGAGGGGCTGCTTGTAAAGCTTTAAGTATAAAAAAGGCTGTTAATGGTGGCTATAATTGTGTTACTATGCCAACAAGAGAGAGGCTACTTGACACACGGCTGTTAAGTTTGCGAAGCAGCTGGGATGCAGACCCAGGTCTGTCTGTCCTCCTTCTGTTGCTCCACACTGCCCTCAGCTGTCTTCCCCAGGTATGCGCCAGCTCTAGCGGAGCTGCAGTATCACAAAAGCAGCTGACAGCAAAGAGAGCGCATTGCCCATGGTCCTTGTTATTTAAGAGCTACATCATAAACCAGGGGCCCGGATGTGATACTCAGCTTCAGTCAGCTACTTAGTGTTTGGCCGAAGTGATGGGGCCGCCATCCTTCCTGCGCCGAAGCAAAGTCTAGGAAGCCGAGAGCCCCCAGCCATCACGATCGTGGACTAGAGAACACACGCCGACAGGCGCCAGCTGCGACCCGGCTGCTCCCTGATGTGCTGCTTTTGTGTTGTGTTCTACTTTTTTTGCAGGGTGAACATTCTAAAAATTTCTTTCAAAAGGAAAAAATTCTTTATACATCAGCGACGAAAACAGGTGAGTTGTACCTATGCTTGCTTTGGTTCTTGTGTTTTTAGCCAATTCAGCTCTTAGTCCTTCAGCAGGTGAAGGAATTTGTCGTACGTGTTAACAGGGAAGAAAGAGCATTGCAAACGGTGGAAAGAAAGTGGGCCTCAGGGTCCGGAGGGCCCCGCAGTTTTCTGTGTAATTCATTCTGCTTATCTGGCTGAGGAAGTCACTTGCTTTGGAGTCAGAGACATTGGGTTCAGATCCTAGCTCTTCCACTCACCCGGTTGGGCGGGTTACTTAACCTCCTCTAGTCTGAGTTACCTTGTTTACAGGAATGCAACAATGCCCAGTTCTCAGGGAATCATCAGATTTAGATAGAAGTGCCATTGGTCAAAGCACCTGGCCGAGCCCACTGCAGAGTAGCAAGAAAAGTCAGCAAGGTCAGTTCCTCCCCTTGATGTGTTTAAAATGCACGGTGGCCTTGCGTATATGTCTCATAGGAGGAGTCCACGGCTCTCCAGATAACTCAGTTTGGTTTTCCACATGGAGAAGAGCAACTTAGAGGTGAGAGAACCCACAGCTAGTGAAGTGGAGGAGCTGGAATTTGAACCGGTCGTTACGAATCTGAGATGCCCGCTCTTCCCACGACACCACACTCTGTCTTGTTAGGCTGCATATTTTTCACTTACTGTCACTACGTCATTTCCCAATTTTCCAAAGATAACATGTACCTAAAATGGCTCCACATCACAATGAACTCTTAGGACTGAGAGCACTAAAGCTCAGAGAAAACTAGGACTAGAATCTGGGTCTCCCGAGCCCCAGATGCAAAATTCAAGGTGCCGTAAAAATGCACAGGATGGTAATTTAACATGAGAACAGAAAACCTGAACTCAGGTAGAATGGAGATAGAGCAAATGATCAAAATGATTATTATAAGCAAGCACTAGATCTAACTCTCTTTGTGGAAAGCAAATAGAGAAACCCAAAGCATTATAAGATTCCTGTCATTTGATAGGTGAAAGATGATTTCTTCAGGGGAGAGATTTTTCCCAGGGCTAAATTTTGAAAGGAATGTATCAGACAGCCCTTATCTGGATGCTCCAAATATATCCGACCTAGAAATGCAGGCAGGTGTGAAATGAAAGCGTTCATGAAAGACCACAGGTGATGATAAAGAGTAGACCCTGGTCATCTTTATTACCACGTTCATAAAGATGGTTAACAACTCCTGCTGTTGAATACTCTTAGAACCCTGTTTTTGTGGCCTAAGGAATTTTGAAACCAGTTTTCTGCTGTCCATCGTCTCTTACTTGATAACCACCGATGTGGGCATATAAAATGCTTGAGACCCTGCTCCTACATCTGTATAGATGAAATCTCTACTGTGTTTTTCCTCCCAGACTGAATCCAGGGAACACATAGTGGCCTTCAACATGTTAAATTACCGATCTTGCAAAAACTTATGGAAATCCTGTGTCGAGCACCATACATTCTTTCAGGCAAAGAAGCTACTACCTCAGGAAAAGAATGTTCTGTCTCAGTACTGGACTCTGGGCTCTAGGAACCCCAAAAAGTGAGTATGCCTTAGGGACAGTCTCCACGCTAGGCTGAGAAATAAACATGTCCTGGTCACCCCTGGCGAGTAAACATCCTCGGGGGAGGGACGTCTTTGCCCAGGGGCCCCAGGCCCTGGGGCCAGAGCTGCTGGTGGATCTAGAACCATGGGTGAAAGTCTGCTGGGGCCGCAGTGTGTCTTTCCACACACGCAGGCACTTCTCCTATTCCTGTTACTCGCTTCTGCCTGCTCAACTCTTAACACTCAGAGCCCCCCAAGCAGCCAGCATTGGAACAGCTCCGTCATGTCACACCCAGGGAAGCACAAGGCTGTGACTCAGGGTCATCTTGGTGCCATTAAGACAGCCTCTCCCACTGAACATTAATTCCGTAAGATGCTCTATAATAATGAATGAGCAGAAATAAAGATTTCCAGAGTCAGGTGACTTTGGCATATACTACATCCAGCAATCACAAGATAGTAACAGTAATAATTATAGTTGACGATTACTGAGGGCTTACTTTGTTCCATGCACATACTTCATTGTACTTCATTCTTTTTTTTTTGTATGTTGAATTCTTACAGCAATTCCACGTGTGCTATTATCCGTAGGAATGATATTCAAAATAATGACTAGAAAATAAATCTGTAAATTTCAAACTTTTAGATTACAGTGTATTCTCATGCAGTTTATATTTTTGTATATGTTTTTATTCTAAGATGTAGAATACAAGATGTATTATACATGCTTGCCTTTTAAATATAAGACGTAGCAGAAATTCCATATCAAATTATTTTCTAAATTGGTTGGAAAAGTAATTTTTGTGATTTTTATTTTAATTGATGTGGCTCTTACTCAAAGTGGTGCCCCTGTCTGAGCCATCATCTGACATGTGGGACTGTATCAGACTATTCCAGTGACTTTCCTATTACATGGTAATCAGTGGATAGCTTTCTCAATTGAATAAGTAGTAAATGTCTGTTAGTATCAGTGATAGTATTGATATCTATGGTGCTAAATGCTCTCTCTAAGCTTCCGATGAACCAAGAGCAAATATATTTTCCAAGTTTTTGGCTTCTAATACTGTCCAGTATTTTTACACATTCAATAGCTCTATTTCTGAACATGCCGTAAACATAACTTGTTGGAATGTAGCATTTACTTTAGTTGGACTTAATCCTCTTGGTGAGCTGAGAAGTGGCATTGAGAGCAACTAAACGCTTGGACTCTCTTACGGAAGGCTGGGTTCAAATCTGATCGACATCAGTTTTAATTTAATTTGCTTCTTCAATTTCTTCATCTGTAAAATGCAGACAATATGGAGGATTTTTTGGTTCTCCATTGTGGCAGAAAAAACTACCCCTGTTTCGGTGGCTTAAAGCAGTAACCATTTTATTATCTCTCAAGATCTTGTGGGTCAGGCATTCGGGAAGGGTGTGGCCGGATGATCCTTTCTCTCCATGCAGTATGTAGACTAGGGTTTCTCAGTGAGATGCAGCTGGTGGCCGGGCTGGGCTGAGGGTCCGGGACCACTTCTCTCCCACACCGGGTGCCTTGATGGAAGATTAGAAGGCTGGACTCATCTGGACCCCTGCCCTCTCTGTGTGTTCTCAGGGCCTCTCACAGGGTAGTTGGATTTCTTACACAGAGGCTCAGGACTGCAAGAGCCTAAGGCAGAGGTGGCCGGTCATCTTAAAGGCTGGGCCCATACCTGGCACAGCTACTCTTGGTCAAAGCGGTCACAGGCCAGCCTGGGTTCAAGAGTCAGAGAACTTGCAGCCATTTTTAATCTGCCACTAGGGATCACTTGGGACATGGTGGGTGGCTCAGTGGCCACAGGTCAGCGGTTCTTGACCACCAATACCAGCTTCAGCATACTGGCAAATCTCATCCCTCATTCTCTCCATTTCATAGATGGAGAAACTGAGGCTTAGGTTACGTGATTTGCCCAACCCCTAGAGATACCGTTATACATTTGCATATTGGGCCCTCTGAAAGCTTCCATGTAAAAGAAACTTGTTCGGTATTTTCCAAGCTTATGGGACAATGGAACACTTCTTTTTCCAAAGAGTACCTATTAATAACCTGTGACGCATACTTTGGGGAGCTGCTACTTTGAATCATCCAGCTTGCTCCCCTCATTCTGATGCTGTGCTCTCAATCAATGGTAATTTGGTTTGTGATGTAGATTATCGTGGTGACGCTGCTGTGAGCGTTTTGATCAGGGTGACAACCGTATTTCTCATTGAAAATTAGTACATTGATATTCTAGAGGGTGTGCTTCGTGTTACCTATGTTCTTCTGGTTTTTCTGTCCTGTTTTTTGTTGGGTTGCTGGTTTTAGGCTGCAAGGAATTGCGTGGAATGTTTTAATGAGACATTAAAACATTGTTTAAAATTTAGAAATGCCAGAACTGAGTTTCCCCGAAACTGGCTTCAAACTCCATCCTCTCAAATAATTCATTCTCTGAGGGGTCTAGAGAGCTGAGATTTAAATTCTCTAGGTATAAATAAAATTTGAAAGTAACCTTCAGGGTGGCACATTCAGAGAACATGGCCTGAAACTGCTGTCTAAGCATATTTCCTCAGGTCTGCTCTTAAAGAGTTCGGAGTGATTTACAGTGACGGTCTCTGCCAGCTAGGATGACAGAGAACACTGGGAAGGATGGTTAATGTTTGTACTCATGCCAGTGTGAGTAAAGTGAGAATTCCTTGAAGTTACTTGAACTGTATTTCAATGTTAATCCTGAAATTCCTTCTATCTGGTAAGGCTTGGTTATATTCTGAAAGCAGTTTTGTTGCTTGAAATAGTAAGGACAAGAAAATATTTTTTCACCCGAAGAGAAGAAATAACATAAGGAAAAGCTAGGACAGAAAGGAATCTCTTCTGACCCGTGTACCTCCACTCCTGGTAACCTCTGCTGGGGTCATCAAGGTGTTAACCAGTTATGCGTCAGGGAGGGAGTGTGTGTAGACCTGTTTCACTTATGCTGTCACTTCTTTCTCATTGAATATGTCAGTGTAGAAAGTGAACCTACATCTGGTTTTTCAGGTCTGTAAATAACCAGTATTGCAAAAAAGTGATTGGAGGGATGGTCTGGAACCCGGCCATGCAGAGATCTTTATCAGTGGAACAATTAGAAACCAAGAGTCTACCGTCTCGGTCTCCACCTATTACTCCCAACTGGTATGTCTTCCTTTTTTGGTATTACCCACCAGTAAAAACACTTTACTTCTTTTAAAAACTCAATAAAAATAAAAACCTAACTACAGGTGGCCTATGGTCAGAGTTTACATTTGCATGTTTGACTGTTGCAGAAGTAACTATTTTTGTGAAATGCACAAGTCTAGCTAAACATTTTCTTTAGTGTATGAGGCTGGGATGTTCTTTTTTAAAAAGTTATTTGGTCTAAATAAATTTGAACACTGCAGCTTACTGAAATGCTGCTCTTGAAATTAGCGCATTCAGGTTTTGAGAAGTCCTGTGATAAAGAAGCATGTTTAACTTTATTTAATCTCACGTTTCCCATTAATATCAAACAAAATAAACTTTGAGAAAACATAGTAAAGGTATGTAATACAACTGATGTAAGGACGTGTGACCCTCTGCAACAGTAGCAAATGCACATAGGAAAGTAGCCTGCCAACTTTTAAGATGATGGACTCAGCTTAAAAAGAAGGAAGTGGCAGTTTGGCAAAGTGGGAAGGGCACTGGGTTTGTAACTGGAAGACCCGGACTCAGATTTTGACTCTCCTGTTCGTTAACAAGTTTGTTTACCTCTCTGGTCTCAGTCTTTCCATCTGTAAAGGGATTGAATGACATAATGTACAAGTGCTTTGTAAGCTATACAAAAAGGATCAAGGTAGAATGATTGTTATTGTTGTTTTTGTTATTGTTGTTATTGTTATTTTATTATAATGTTCCTCAAAGACATCAGGCCATTTTGTGAATGCCTTCAAAACAGCCAGGTATCATCAGAAGGGGAAACCAAGCCAGGAACAGTGCCCCAGCTCCACCCTGAAATAAGGGTATGGCTTTCTGTTCATTTCATGATAGGGTGCACCTGTAAATTAATTCTCGAGGAGTGAGCTACCAGGACTAAGGAACATTCTAACATGCAGGCAAAAAAAGGAGCTGTTGTGCAGGGCCACTGGGTAAGGGCCCTCCACTGGGGCCTAATGCTCTGGGCAGGGATGGTGATGGTGTTTAGTGTTGGAAATCATAACATGACTGAGTAGATTGGTTCTTGGTTTCCTAGATTTAGGCATTCATCCCATAGTAGTAAATTTATGCTATAAAGTAGCAGCTTAATTTGTCTGAAAGTCTCTTAGGCAGCCGTGCCAGGGCCCCAGGGCAGAGGTCAGGACAGCATCCAGGAGAACAGCTGGAGTTGGTGTTGCCACGCCAGTGGACCGTAGCTCTTACTGCTATTTATAGGTCCTCTTCTGAGGAATCACAAACCTTTCTACTCTGCTTTGGACACAGTGTTATTGATTATCCGGGCCCAAGGGGAGTGCAAATAGTGGAGGCTCTGACAGTCCCAAGGAGAAATGGCTAACAAAGACGCGGAAGATGGAAAAACAGGGAAAATGAAATTTAGAAAGCTCAGTAGCCTGGGATCACCCACTGCAGGAGCCGATGCCCAGGTGCTGCCCCAGGTGTCACCCCAGGCATCCTGGGAACATTGCTTCATTTGATTCATTTTCAGGAGCCAGGTAGGTACAACTGAGGCTCAGAGAGGTGGTGTGACTTGCCTCATGTCACACAGCTACTGCTGCTATTGGAGTGACAGGGCAGTGCTGGGGCTATGCCCATCTAATACCACATAAGAGATATATTTTAAAAAGCAAACATTTCTTCTTGGATCAAGTGAGATTTGCATGAGGGGATGTAGTTGAAATAAGTCTGCCGAAAAACTTGCTTTAGCTTCTAAACCCTTATTTATACCATACAAATGAATCAGAAAAATTGTCTGATGAGCAGTCAATAAAGCCTGTTTACACATTGCGAGCTTGAGTCCTCCTGGAAAAATAACTCCCCCTACATCAACACTCAACAGCTTCCCAAAGAGCAAAAACCAGTCTCATCTGCCTGTTCATAAAGCTGAGGAGCTGAACCACTGGTCTAAGAATATCTGGGACCATGTGGCCCTTGGTAGGTTCTAGTGTAGTAATGGGTTAACTGGCTCTTAAGTTCCAACAGCATCAGCAAAGGCATCCTTAGAAGGGTCAGAGCACAAAGTTAGATCACTGATGTCTGATAAAATTCCTAAGTAGAATCTGCTTTCAGCACTTCACACTGAACCTTTCCCCACCAGGCGAAGTCCTCGACTCCGGCACGAAATCCGAAAGCCACGACACTCTTCCGCAGACAACCTTGTGAACGAAATGACATACATCACTGAAACTGAAGATGTGTTTTACACCTACAAGGGCTCCCTGTCCCCTAAAGACAGCGATTCTGAGATTTCTCAGAACCGAAGCCCACACCGAGAGTAAGAAACTTGTGTTCCTCTCTTTCTTTGCGTCTGCTTGTTTGGGCTGTTGAGGAATTTGCTCAATGGCCCGATGGCCATTTAAGAGGAGGCAAGGGCTGGAGCCTGCAGCCAGCTCCCCGGGGTGCTCTCTGCCAGGCCAAGCATCATCATGCTCTCCCTTCCCCGACAGGAAGACAAGCTGTGTGCCTGGGGTCAAGAGCTTGCCCTGCTTTTTGTCAGCAACAGTGACATACTGTCCACACGCTTGTTAGCTCTCCTGAATAGTGTTCTCGCCAGTTCATGAGCAAAGCCCAGTTTAAGCCATTTCGTACTCCAGAGGTTGTAGACATGTTAACTATAGTAGCATTTCTCTAGATTGTCAGAGTCTGACCACTGCAGGATTCCCCATCACTGGAGATGTGCTTATTTTCTAGCTGTCCACAGAAAGCCTTCTCAGAACCACATTATGTCCTCAGGTTTTTGTTCTTTTTGTTTTTAATGAATAGTCAGTATAAAGAAAAAACATTCGGAGAACATCTCTGATTTTCTTTGTTAAATTTTTGTCAAGGACAGTGTGCATCAAATTCTTTTATGTCCCCACTTTCCTTTTTTAATGTGACAAACTCCCTTCACATTTCAAGGTCAGGAGAAAATATGTCTCTCCTAAAACACTGGCTTGAGTCCTTTTATTATTCAGTAAGATAATATCTAATTCAGTAGTTCCCTGTTTGACTTGATTACCAGGGAGCTCAGAGCTGCATGTCAGGCCCAATTGCATTAGCTTCCCACAGCTCAGGTTTCTGATCTAGTCCCTACTCTTCCTTCCTTGCCTTATTAATGGGTCTTATTTTTTCTCTTGTTTTAATGAATTCACTGTTCTACCATATCTGCACATTTTAGAGTGAGCTATCTCAAATCATTTTTTGAGGTGGACAAGACATAGATCGTAAATTAAATGACATAAAGTATTATAGGAATGGATCATCTATTAGGAAGTCAACCATGGTCATTGAGTATCCATTCAGTTAAGTCCCATGCTGTGCCCAAAATATAGAAACATATAATGCTTCCCCTAATAGCAAAGGATTAGCAAGAAGGCACTTCAGTTAATCTGTAAATTTTTACCACTCTAGCTACTAGGATTAAAGCATTAAATGCATCCCGATTGTACTTTAGGCATCACAGGTGAATCACAGATCTCACATCGCCCTTAAGTGTGAGGTTGCTACCTCTCTGCTGTCCCTGACCACAGCAAACATAGCTTCCAGCTTATCTGTGTTCTTAACACCTCTGATTAATTAATCCTCTGGTCATTATTTCCTTGTGACCTGAGCTTGGATGATGCTTTTGTTGAAATGATCACTGTCTCTTGCTCCAACTTGCAGCCTCGTTGAGGTTACAGTGGAAGGGTGTAAGTTCCTTTGCGTGACACTGGTTTTGCAATTCTAGGTCTACAAGGGCAGGAGTGCAGGCATGCATGACTTGAGCCAGTTTGAGTCTGCCAGGGGCTGTGTTGCTTTGGTAAAAGGAGAAGGAGGGTTTAGGGAACTGACCGAGGGCTCTGGGATGCCCAGTCACACCCTTCGTGTCAGATCCTCCTGCTGTGGTTTGCAAATCCATCATGGAATTGTGGAGCTTCTGGACCTTCCCTGTCCAGTACAGTAGCCACTAGTCACATGTGGCTATTCAGATTGAAATTATTTAAAATAAAATAAAATGTAAGTTCAGTTCCTCAGTCACACAAGCCTCATCGCAAGTGCTAAAGAACCACATAGGTAGTGGCTACCATATTGGGCAGCACAGATACAGTACATTTCCAGGTGCTGGGTGGAGGAGAGATGAATTCTGTCCAGTGGTATATGGATGTCTTAAAGGGCTACACTCATTGCCGAGTCCTGCACCACACTTTGTACACCCTTTGCTGCTCATTGAGGGAATGTGAAGGTGAATTAGACAAGCCTTTGCTTTCAGGGACCTCCAGGCCAGCTGGGCAAATAGCACATTATCAGCCTTCATCATCACACTATGGGGCTCTGTCACTTTGGTGAAAGGAGAAGAGAGTTTGGGCAAATGTGGGTTCTGAGAAGCCTGATTACAGGTCCTAGGTCAGATCTTCCTTCTGTGGTCTATAATTCCATCTTCCTTCCCCACCATGGAATTAGAGCATCTAGACCTTCACAGGCCAATACAGCCACACACAGGTGGCTATTTAAGTTTATTAAAACTCAACTGAGAATTCACTTCCTCAAGCCCAGTTCGATTTAAGTAATTTCTAGCCCTACTCACCCCTAGGCATTGCACATCGGTTCTTCCTGAAACTCCTCCGTGAGACATACAAAGATGTATCATCCTGGGGCACTTTTTATTTAGCAGCGAAATGTTAAAAGTAGCAAATAATGGTGATCCAAGAGCAGCCTTCCTTGCCATGGCTTTGCCAGGTGAGCCAACAGTAGATGGCTCACAGAATCGAGTTAGCGGCTGTGCTTTGCAAGTGGGGCAAACAGTTGAAAAAGTTCAGCCCCTAGCACCTCACTTAAGTAGGGGACCCCATTCCTGCTGGCAGGAAGCCACCTTCTGCTGGGTCTTCAGAGGCAGCTGGCCTCCCTGAGAGTCTGGTGGTCCTCCGTTGCCCAAGGCAAGAAGGGAAGGTTAGTCTGTACTTGGAGAAAAAACTGCGGTGGTGTCTTCAGTGAGTACAGTCATCCCTCGGTATCCAAGGGGGCTTGGTTCTAGGACCCTCACAGATACCAGAATCCATGGATGCTCAAGTCTCTCGCGTAAAATGGCTAAGTATGGTTGGCCCTTCGTATCCCCGGATTTAATTCGATCTGTGCTTGGTTGTATCCACGGATACCCAGGGTTGGCTACAGTATTTTCAAAATGTTTAAGAAACACTGGACATGCTTTATACAGCACATTAGTGTGTTAAGAGGCAAAAGGAAGTATCCTGTCGGAAATCAGATGAATAACATCACAGACAGCAAGGAGAGTTCCTTTTAGAAAGAAGAATGAAGTGTAATGTTCTGTACCCATGTAAACAAGAGGAAGAAAGAGAGAAAGGAAGAAAAAAGAGCGGTTCGACTTTGGCTCTAAACCTAGTGGTGCAGTTCAGACTCAACATCATCCTAGTGGATAAGTCACCTTGGTTTGTTCCGTATTTATAGCAGCGCAGCAAAGTTTATGATTAGTTACGAATCCTCGGCAGTTTGCTTTATGCCCGAGTAGGCTGTCCTCTTGTTACTCTCTCAGCCATTCTATGTTCCTTTCCTTGTTTCAGAGCCAAGGCCAAAATCTGCAGAGAAGGAAGTTTCCAAAAACAAAAACAACCCACCACCCAGAAAAATGGGAGAGGGTGTTTCCCAAAGGAAAAAATGACTTTGTAGAGCAGAAGCTGGAGGAAAACAAATTTTAGGGCAGATGAGGGTTGTGTTTGAAGAACTTCTCCTCAGTGAATGGGGCTTGATGCCATTGTGGTGCCTTTGCTATTTGCTTACTTCCTTCTTTAGAGCCTGCCTTGTTCCAAGGACAGGGGACAGCTGTCGGCTTTTATTTCCAAACTTCTGTACACACAACAATGTGAATATACTTAAATGCTACTGAACTGTAAACTTGAAAATGGTTAAGATGGTAAATTTTATATTATGTGTATTTCACCACTATTTTGAAAAATGTTTTTAAATAGCTTCTCTGCATTGGAAGGAACTTTGGGAATCCCCTTCTTCAGCTGCATCGCCAGTGTAGGAATTCCCTCTGCCCTGTCACCTGGTCACCCTGCCGGTGATGGGCAGCTCTCCTGCCGTGTGGCAGCCGGTTCTCTAGTTGGACAACCCAGTTGTCCAAGCTGTGTCTCCCCACAGGAGACCAGCCAGCGACAGGGTTTCATTAGGAGTTTTGTGTCCACTTGCCCTGCACCTTGCCTGCACTTCACTTGGTCTTGGGCCACTTGCATGTGGACAGCTGACAAATACCTTAAACCCAGCCTGGCCTGACCTCAGCTCATTGTCTTCTGTCCAGCCTGTGGCTCCTCCTGTCTTGGTGAGCGGGGCCACCTTTCAGAACCACCCAGTTGGCACCGATGGGAACTTCAGGCATCCTCGACAACTCCTTCTCTTCCGCCTGCGTCATCTAGTTTCTCACCTGTTGATTCTCCCTCGTGAACATCCCTTGACCTGGACCCCTCCGCCGTCCGCCCTGCACTGCCCCTGTGTAGCCGCCATCGTCTCTCGAAGGGACAGTTGCAATAGTGCCCTAAGTGTCCTCCTGTCTCTAGCCTCTCCTCCTTCCAGACCATCCTTAACAAGGGTAACAGGCTTATTTTTCTGAAATGTATGCCCAAGCATGTCACTCCCCTGCTTAAATGCCTTTTCTGTGCTTTTTAAACATTTCATGCCTCTGCAAATACCACTGAAGTTTTTTTATTATTAGAGTTTTGCCTAAAGTATAGGGTTGGCCAAAAAGTTTGTTCGGGCTCTTCCATAAGATCTTATGGAAAATCCCAAAGGAACTTTTTGGCCAACCCAACACTTCCTTCTTCCCTCTTGACTACCTGTTTAAACTTCTACTGGTTTATCCTTCAGACTCAAGCGCCCCCTCCTCTGTGAAGCCTCTCCTGGCCTCCCACTGTACGCTAGACACCTGAGCGTCTCCATTACAGCATGATGATAATATTTGATTACTTTTGTATCTTAAACTAGACAGCGAGCTCTTTGAGGGCAGGGATAGTGCCCTGTTCACCTCTCCTTCCCCCAAACCTGGCGTGGTGCCTGGCACTTCATGATATTCAGTGACTGCTCTGATGGATGGACAGGTGAATGGGGAGACGGTCACATGAAGCAGGATGTGGCCCTTGGCTAAAGTACAAACAAGCTCCCAAGTTTTTACAGGGGGTACCCCCTCTGCCACTTCCACGGCAGGTCCCCATATCACACGAGCACCATCACACAGCATCTAACCTGCACGCCAAGGACTCAGATTTACTGTAACGAGTTTTGGTTACCTGTCTTCTATGAGCAGGTCCCCATGGTAGGTGCTGCTGCAGGCTATGTGTCAATGAGAAACTCTCATCAAAGAATTCAAGCATGAATTGACTGAAATTTAACAAGTGCTTTCTTGCCCTTAAGGTATCGCAACATCTGAGTGGGCAGCCTGGGGACAGGTGCATGACCCTTGATTCCATTAACGATGAGGCGTAGAGCTCAGACAGCGGCATCTCTGACCCACATTCCCTCAGCCACCTCCGCAACTTCTTGAGTGAAGTTTTGATCTCGGGCCCTTGGCATGTATCGCAGAGATAAGAGTATCACCTGAAGAATGTCTCCGTGTCGTAACACCCATACTACGAAGACATGCTTTCTGTTACTCGGTGATCCTTACGTCAGGAGCCATGTGAAATATCTGGCTGTGTGTTAAGCACGCTAGGAGAGGAATAGGCAGAGGACTAGGGTCTCTCCCAACCTCCAGAAGCTCATAGACTCGAGAGAGAAATGCCACATGGAATGGCCCCTGTTCTGTCACCACCATAGCCAGTGCCTCCTTGCGGGCGCCCGGTGAGAGCTGTGAAACCCTCAGTGGGAGCACAGCTTTGCTTGGCTAACAGGTTTGTTGGGGGGCGGGGTGCAGGGGTCTTTGTCATTTTCTAGGGTGTAGGAAAGAGTGGTATAAAAAGCATCACCGAGGAAATCCTGCCATTTTAACTGTCTCTAACCTTGCTTCCCTTCAGAGAAATGAACTCTGTCCTGGCTTTTGTTTCCGATGACTACCGCATTTACAGTTCTGAAGCATCGGCTTCTGAGGGCGAGCACCCGTTTGTCTGCCGGTCAGTCTGTCTGTCTGTCTGTCTCTGCCCCTTTCACCCCAGGGAGCTGGGGTGGCCTGTCCCTTCCTGGCCACTCTGGCTCCCCAACGGCAGTGACGGTCTCCCCGATGGCCTCAGGAGCAAATCACTTGCTTCAGCTCCCTCCTGCTACCCTTTTCTTTGCCCCTTTCACAGTTACCCACTGAAACCCCAGGAGTTCCCCTCTTCTCTCCGTCCTCACCCACTGGGCTCTCCCCTCGGTTGCACCTCACGTCCTGCCCAGGTGGGGAGGAAGGCCACTTGGTTTGGCGTCTTCACTCCTGGCATCCCTGTGCTGCGTCCAGCTGCCACCTTCCTGTTGCTTCCTGTCGTTCCATGTCCTCCTCACCATCTGTCTGTCCATCCTCCACACTGAGCAGAGCATTACTGCAGCCCACAGGGAACGTCTGTACACGGTTGATCAGCCAAAAAAATATTGTCATGTTTAATAAATCTCCATCTAAAAGTAAGCTCTCCACCCCTACTTAGAAAATAGGATTGGACAGGCAGAAAAAGACATACTCTATGTTATAATCACCTATATGTGGAATCGAAAAAATAAAACAAGTGAATAATTATAACAAAAAAATTATAAAAAGCATTCAAGAAGACCTAAATAATTAAAACAATATTCCACATTCATTGGACTAGATAACTCAGTATTCCAGAGATATCCGTTTCTCCTAATTTAATCTATAAATTCAATAAAATTCTAAATAAAATCCCAAAAAAAAAAAAAAAAAAAAGAAAATAGGATTGGACACATAATGACTTTGAATTTGTTATTTTTAGTACTATGGGCTGTTTTGGATAGACCATTACATTTTATACTGAAACAGAAAAATACTTTAAAACCTTGTAAGATGTCGTCTAAATTCCATATAATGTAATTCGAAATTCAGAATTTAGAAATTAAATAAATATAATGAATACAGAAATACATTACAGTTTACTGAAAAGTCTGTTGTCTTCTGCTTTGTCACCTTGCTCTTCTGTTTAAATGTCATCACCCTTTCCATCGCTCTCATCTCCAGATTCTTCCAAATGTTTGAAGTAAGAATGCTATTTGCATCTTCACAGTAAAGGTTCAGGTCCACCCCTAGAGCTGGAAATAGCTTTTCCTAAACCTCTTTGGCTTTATCTTGTTTAGCAACTTTCAGGTTTCCCTTTCTGCCACTAGGAGGTGCTCTTATAAACATCAAAACTTAGAAAAGTTGCCCAACTTAGGGAGGATTTTTTTTTTTAGCTTCCTTTTAAGTAAATTAAAGTCTCATTTATTTTCAGTCTGAAAACTTACCACTAGTACATAACAAAATATCCTCTCTCTGAAATGCCTTCCCATCCAACTTGAAAACCTTAAGGCCAAACTCTTCTCTTGCAAATAGCTCTACTTCTCTACTACTCTGTCACTGAATTTTTTTATTCAAATGAATTGAGATTGTGAATCATTGTGTGTGACTATGATACAGATTTTATATTTAAAGTAAGCTAATTTGAACTTGCTAGGAAACAGAAGCACTACATTAATGAAAACTCCACGGATAAGGACCTGAAATAAAGAGGCAGCAGCAGCTGTCTTTTGTCTGTCTGTTTCACTGAATGTCTGTCTTTGCTCACCGTTCCCATCACTAACCTGGAATGAGATTAGAATATGGAGGAGTCTGTGGAACATGAGGACAACCCCATATTCTGTTGCCTTTTAAAGGCATCTTTTGCTAGGACTGTGGCTCTGGAAGGGGTCTAGTGTGGGTGCGCATGATGCAGAGAAGTTGCGCGTCCTACACCGTGTTCATCCCTGTGGCCCTGAGAGGTTAGAGGGGAGAGTCTTAGGAGCAGACCTGGTGTGAGGAGAGGAGAGGGGAGAGGTGCTGGGGGAGTCATGTTCATCAGACTCCTGTCTGTCAGGTGAGGGGAAAGCTGTGTGACCTTGGGCAAGTCACTCAGCGTCTCTTGACCTGTTTCTTCATCTGTGAAATGGGAGTTGAACCAGATGACCACAGAGGTCTGTTCAGTTGCAATAGTCTGTAATTCTCAAAGATAACGCCGTCCAGTAGAATTTCCTGCGATGATGGAAATGTTCTGTAACTGCGCTGTCCAGTGCAGGAGCCTCTAGCCACGTGTGGCTGTTGAGCATTTTTGCAGTGTGACTGGTACAACTGAGGAACTTTCTAATCTTAATTTACTTAAATTTAAATAGCCACACGTGACTAGTGACTGCCATATTGGGCCGTGCAGCTCCAAGATACAAAAGGACTTACATTAGAGAAAAATAAAACGTATAATCTCAGTGGAGGCATTAATGGATGTCACAGGTGAATAATGTAAACTAGGATTCATATAAATTGTCCTGAATATGCCACGTTAGTCCCATTTCCTTTGGGTAGCGAACTGTCCTGTGAAGCAGAGCTATGAGTGGGAGTGAGATGGAAGGGAAAAGCTCTCAAAAGGGCTGGAGACGCATGCATCTGGGTGAGCTTCGATAATTGAGCACCAGAATAGCTGGACATATTTCCCTATCACCCTTCCAAAGCAGCTGAGTGTTCAGCAGTTCCTGGTACTACCCTGCCCTCCTTCCCCTTTTCCCCAAAACTAAAGGCGATGATCTTTAGGCCAGTTGGGGACATGGGCAGCCAGTGGACTCTGGATGTGCCTGAGCCCTGGGCTTGACCTTTGGAGCTCTTCTAAGGTTCCAAGGATTGGTGACAGCCGCGAGATGCCAGGCCCCAACAGTCAGTAATGTTTGCTCTGATAAAATATTAATCCAGTTATTAAAATATCTCCTCCTTCCCCACGATGAAGGAGTATATCCGAGAACAACCCAGCACAAAGCTACCTGACCCAGAAGTCATCCAGTTCTGTGTCTCCATCTTCAAATGCTCCAGGCTCCTGTTCCCCAGATGGCATCGATCAGCAGTTCTTAGAGGACTTCCACAGGGTGACCAAAGGGAGCTCCAGCGAGGACTCCAGCCAGTACTACTGTGACAAGGTGCGTGACGTCAGGTGCCGCAGCTGA
Organism: Balaenoptera acutorostrata; assembly: GCF_949987535.1. Classification (NCBI taxonomy): domain Eukaryota; kingdom Metazoa; phylum Chordata; class Mammalia; order Artiodactyla; family Balaenopteridae; genus Balaenoptera; species Balaenoptera acutorostrata. The sequence continues at coordinate 101,490,271 of NC_080069.1, read as the reverse complement.
AGTGGCAGCCGACCCAGCCAGGCTTCCCATGCAGGGCTGCCTTACGGGCGATTAAGTGGTTATGACTCAAAGAAAATAGCATATCACCAACCACTGGAGAAAGAAGTAAGATAACTGATGATTTTCTGACGTTTTCCAGAATGATGGTGACGGCTACTTAGTCTTGATCCGCATCACACCAGATGAAGATGGAAAATTTGGATTTAATCTAAAGGTATGTTGTGTGCAATTTATAAGGACATTTGATGCTCTGAAGCAATCTTTAGATGACTTTTTAACTTCCATTAGGAATGTGCCACGTACCCAAGGCTGCATAAGGAAATTGGCCCGGCCTTCAGAATTGGGAGCTTTTTTTTGTGGCCATAGTAGCTGCCTCATGCCGAGTGCCTGCTCTGTGTACTTATTTATATCATCTTATTGAGTTCTTCTATTAAATGGTGAAGTTGGAATTTTAAGACCCATTTTATAGATGCACACTAAGGCTCAGAGAGTTGGGAACCCCTCAGCATTGCTAAGAGAGAACAGTGGTTCAAGTGCAGGGCCATCACCCTCCTCTGCCTCCCTCTAGGCAGGCTCTGCAAGCTATGGCCTGCAGGCCAAATCCCATCTGTTTTTACTAATAAAGTTTTATTGGAACACAGACACCTCATTCATTTACAAATGGTTTATGGCTCCTTTGGCACTACGGTGGCAGAGTGGAGAAGTTGCGACAGAGCCCTCTGTCCCACAAAGCCAAGATAGGTAATATCTGGCCCTGTACAGAAAAGGTTTACTCTACTCTAGAGCAAAGTGAGGGCAGGTGGTCTCTTCTGCCTACCCCGCAGCTGCCATCACACACTCCTTTCCAATACCCGCAGCCCTGCTGACAGCCTGTTCTCAGAGGTCAAAAGCCCTCATGACATGGGACCTTTCTACAGCTCCTCTCCTGCACTGAAAACTCCCTTTCCAGCAGCACTTAGGGGCTGTGCTTTGGAGTTCTTCCCCAGGGGATGTTTGCATTTTTTTGAAAGGAGGCTGCTTCCTCCAAGTGCATCTTTGGTCTGTGGAAGGTGGGGATGGCATTGGGAGGCTCTGAGCAGCCTTCTGGTTGGCCCACTAGACCCAGGGACCCAGGAACCTTGTCATTCCGAAAGGTGCCAACGCCTGCGATTAGAATAAGTTCAAGGGAAGTTTGAGCCCTCCCTTGTGTCAGAGATATCTGCATGTCTTTGTTGCTGTGAACGACTCAAGTGGTTTTTTAATCTACATGTTTACAGGGAGGAGTGGATCAAAAGATGCCTCTTGTGGTATCAAGGATAAACCCAGAGTCACCTGTAAGTAAACATATTCTGTTATTTCCCAAGTTTGCTTTCCCCTAAATGTAACAGATTTCTGTTTCTGTGTCCTGTTTCTTTTTTACTGGCAGCAGAGAGTGTGTGTAAATGCATGCATATAGATAGAAAGAAAGAATGGAGTCCGTGTTTTCCAGAACCTTGTTGCTCATTGTGGTCCCCGAAGCTGCAGCACCAGCACCACCTGGGAGCTCATTAGAAATGCAGACTGTCGGGCCCCACCCCAGACCTCCTGGACCAGAATCTGCATTTTAACCAGATCCCCGGATGATTGGTGTGCACGTTGAAATGTAGAAGTCCTGCTCAAAAGAAGGAAACTGGGGCTTAGAGTTTGCTGTTCTGCTTGCTCCGAGTGGGCTCACGGCCCCTGTGTCCCTCCCCCTCCCCACCCTCAGCCCTCTGTCTGGACCTCTAGGCATCTAGGAGATGATTTGCTTTTGTATAACAGTGAGCACCAAAGGGTCCCTGTGCCTCCTAAGAAGGTGCCCGTTTGGGAGTTTTACTCTTAAGCTTGTGGTTTACCTTTTCTTACTGCTTGTGGCCTCTGTGAGTTAAGAAGCCTTTCATTCCCACACTGTTCAATGCATGGCTTCTCTCCATAATGGCTTCTGCCTTTGGGGTTATGTTTGCAAAGGCTTTCTCCATCACAAGATAGATAAATACTCGCTTTTAGCTGACGAATCATTTTCTAACCACAAATCTAGACAACAAAAGATAGAGGCATTGAAGTCATTATGACATTACAGTAATAAGTGAAGGCTGGCTACCATAGAGAAATGACCTCAGTAGTTTTCTTAGCTTTGCTCCGAAATGTTTCATAACGTAGGTTCTGAGCAGGACTCCTTTAAAATCCCACCGCCAGCTACCATGTCAACATTGCATTGGTGGTAAAAATAAAGACGGTAATGCCTGAGGGAGAAGAAGAGAGCTTGGTCACGGTCTCCAGTGTCTCAAGTGTCGGGGCTCAGAAAACATCAGGTTCTTCCCTTGAGGATTGTGTTACGGTAACAGAAGAAACTCGCTCTTCCCCCGTTCAGGCGGACACCTGCATTCCTAAGCTGAACGAAGGGGATCAAATCGTGCTAATCAACGGCCGGGACATCTCAGAACACACCCATGACCAAGTGGTGATGTTCATCAAAGCCAGCCGGGAGTCGCACACACGGGAGCTGGCCCTGGTGATCAGGAGAAAAGGTAACAGCCATCCGCGGGGGAGGAGCCGTAGCAAAGAGGGCCTTCCCCAGCCTGTTCCGTGGTTTTGCGATGTTGCACTTGTAGCCAACATGGGAAAATCAAGGGCTTTCCCGTGACCACCTGATGGCCGACTTCTCCCTTGAAAAATATGGAGATCTGCCCCCACAGGGCCCCGCCCCTCATGGCCAGTCCTCTGCAGGTAGGCAGCACCCTCCCACCCCTTTTTATACTAGGTGTGACCCTCCCCTCCCCCATGCCTCCCGGGCCCAACTCAGCCCACTTCACACACCCCTCTAAGCTGCCAGGCCCTGCCTGCATTTGCATATTCAACCCTTCCTCAAAGGACCAGGTTATATATTTTATTCATGTGCATTTGGTTTTTGTTGCAGAGGCAGTAAGCAGAGTGGGGCAGGAACCTGGCTGCCTTGGGGCTGTTCGAACTCTGCCTCCCACTGGGTTCAGGGACCTTGAGCAAGTTTCTTACCCAGTCTGTGTTTCAGTTTCCTCTAATGTAAAATGAGGATAACACAGTCGCTACCTCCAAGGGTCCCTCGGAAGATTAAATGATACTCATACTGGAAGGCATCAAAGATGCTTCCCAGTACTTGGTGGGCATTTGAAAGGCAACCTCTGTTGAATACAGCTACTATTATTGTTGTTGTTGTTGTTGTTATAAAGCAATAAGCCGAGTCCTCGCATCCTCCTTCCCAGCTCTCAAATACTGCAGGTAAATGAAGTATGCGACTCAAGCCCTGGCCCTGCATCTCCGTTCTGGCCTCACAGTTGTCGGCACAGCCCACACCCCCTCATGCCTGCCTCCTCTGTTCCCACTGAAACTCCCAGTGCCAGCTCTCATCCCACCTCCTCCGTGAGGCCCTGCCAGATCTCTCCAGACCCCTACCCACCTCCTCCCACCACCCATCCCCACCAAACCCAGCTCCATGCTCGACACACAGTAGGTGTCACTAGTGACAGTAGCTGATGTCTCTGCAGCACCAGCGAAGTGCCTGCACTGTGTTAATTGCTTTGCGTAATTATCCTCTTCAACTCTTACAATGTTCTCGTAAGGTTGGTATTCTTATCCCCAAATGAGGAAGCCAACACAGGTTAAGTAAGTTGCCGTGTGTCTGGTAAGGCCACATGATCATAGAGAAGGAAGGAATCCAGCGATTGGGAGCAGGCCTGTCCATCACATGAAGTGCCGTGTGACATGCTGGCCAATATGAGGGGCTGGAACGAGAGCATTCCGGCCAGGCCAGGGAGGGGGTCCTCCACCAACCCATGGCAAAGGGCTGGCGCCTGTTTGAGGTGAGGGAAACAGATGTTTGTAGACTATTAGAGCTTAAAGAGCAGTGCCACTGATTTTCTATAACTGTAATGATAAGTTCATTTTTAAAATAAACATTCAAGTAAAAAATGAGTTGATTAAAAGAAAAATAAATAGTAACATAGGGAATAGCAGATATGACAAAAATCATGAAAATAAGCAGAAGATCTGAGCTTCTGTGGTCAGTGGAAAGAATGTGGTCTTTAGCGTCAGACATGTGGACTGAATTCCCGTGTTCCACCCTGACAGGCTGGGTCACTTTGGACAACTCTTTTGCCCTGTGAGTCAGTTTCCTCATCTGTAAAATGGGAATAAAGACCGCTGGTTCAGCGTTGTGAGGATTCAGTTCAACTATGTGGAAAACACAAAAGTTGTTCCTTTCTTTCTCCTTTCTTGTTATCTTGAAGGCAGTGGGGAGTCATTGAAGGCTCTTGAGTAAGGGAAGTGACTTCTCTTTCTGGGTAGAAAGGGAACATTCAGAGATGATCCCAAAGTTTGAAGTGACTAGACAGAAAGAGGCACGTGAGGCTGGGAAGTATTGTGCCTGGTTGGGGAGAGGGGGTCCTCTGTTTGTTTTTACCCATATTGAGTCTGATGTGAAGGGAGATTTCCAAAGAGGAAGCACAGAGGAGACTAGAGATGTTTACTTGGGAGCCTCCCACCTAACAATGGCCTTGAGTTAGAGACTGACTGACTGAGCTCTGCGGGGCGGTGGTGGTGTGAAGAGAGGGCCAGACCCCGCACCAGTTTCCTGGGAAAATGCCTGTTTTAAGGGAGCAAATGAAAGGGACCGGAGAAGGAAGGAAGAGCAGGGGTAGAAGAATAACCAGGTCACAGAGAGCAAAGGGAGAAAATCTGTTTTCTTTAAAAATGTCCTTTCCCTTTCTCTTACCTTTGGCAAAAGCCTCTTGAGTACTAAACACCATCATTTATAACTAACCAGCAAGGTTAGTATGTCATTTTGTATAATTAGTACATATTGAATCATTCAACGAGAAGTAGTATCTTTGGCGAAAATGATTACCATGTGCTTAATCATTTAATAAGATGTTTTAAAACCTCTGCATTCAGGTGTCATAAGTGTAATTTGGGGGGAGGAATCCTATCACCCAGCACGTGGCTGCACAAGCCAGACAAGCTCTTTCTTGTCCGCTACAGCTGTCCACTCGTTTGCCGATATCAAATCTGAAGATGAACTGAACCAGCTTTTCCCAGAGGCCATTTTCCCCGTGTGTCCGGAGGGTGGGGACACGCTGGAGGGATCCATGGAACAGCTAAAGAAGGGCCTCGAAAGCGGGACGGTGCTGATCCAGTTTGAGGTAAGAGACCCCCAGTGCCTCGGTGGGCTGCTCAGCTGCTGCCAGGTCATCTAAGTCACCAGGCAGCTGTGCTCATGGAGGGACCACACAGGGACTCATGACCTCAGGGAGAAAGCGGGCTGGGGACCACGGCCCATCGCTTGCCCCCCCCACTCTAGTAACGATCAGTAGTCATGGAGAAACGTCAGAAATCGAGGAGGTGAGACTCTGAGCATATTTAGCTGCCAACACAAAAGCTCAGAACACTCGGCAGTCGAAGGTAGTGGAGAGGCGGCGCGGGTGGGTGCGGAGGGATGATGGAGGAGCCGGGCCCCGTGAGGGCACAGGGGCTGGGCTTCCCAAGTCCCCCAGAACCATGTGGACACGAAACCAAAGTCAGACCACATCTTCCCTCCCCAGGAGCGACCTCTACTCATGGAATTGAGACTGTTGACAAAGGCACATGCAGAGACTTTACAAAACAAAGTAGGACCCAAGAGACTGTTTTCTAGTCAGCTTTACTGATCACTAACAGAATGAAAACACAATATGTTTGTCTTCCACATTTTTAAAATGTTGTAGAAAACAGAGTAGTTCGTGCAGTAAAAAGATAACAGAAGAGCACAAAGAAGCATAAAGTAGGCCAATGAAAGAAAATTGATCATGATTAATGACAACATACACAGTCTGGATTCCTAAATTAGGAAAGAGAGTCTCAGGTCAGATTCAAAAGCAGAAATCTGCACTGCATAGTTTATTAGAAAGTTGTATAAAGGAAAAAGTCACAGAAGCAAAACTAGGAAATTTATCAGATATATGTGACTGCATATTGATTCAGGAAAGCATGAGTAATGTGAGTATCAAACAAGAAAGAAGCAAAGCAGAGAGTCTTGTGTGAGAGAAAGGTTTATTCTGTAATGGTGTAAGGAATAGAATGTAAATAAAATACATTATTAAAGCAACGTGTATTGAACAATAGTAAAATGTAAAACCCACAAGTGAAAGGTGAATTGACCCCACCAAAAACAATCAATAGGGAATTTTGAACTTAACAGCCTTGACAGATAATATAGACAAAAAATAAGCTGAAATCAGGATAAGAGGGTAGGAATAATATAATTACTTGGATAGAATTGATAGACATATACTGAATATCTACAAAGAGAGATAGCTCTTTTTTTCCAGGGGCCTGCAGGAGGCTAGGTAGGCTTACGATTTTAAAAGAAGACAATGTAGAGCTTGTATCCTCTGGCTTTGCATTGCAAAACTCAAAATTGAGACATACTTTTTTTTTTAATTTATTCACTTTATTTATTTTTGGCTGCATTGGGTCTTCATTGCTGCACGTGGGTTTTCTCTAGTTGCAGCGAGCAGGGGCTACTCTTCATTGCGGTGCATGGGCCGCTCATTGCAGTGGCTTCTCTTGTTGCGGAGCATGGGCTCTAGGTGCAAGGGCTTCAGTAGTTGTGGCTCGCGGGCTCTAGAGCGCAGGCTCAGTAGGTGTGGCGCACGGGCCTCGTTACTCCGTGGCATGTGGGATCTTCCCGGACCAGGGCTCAAACCTGTGTTCCTTGCATTGGCAAGCGGATTCTTAACCACTGCGCCACCAGGGAAGCCCCGAGACATACATTTTAAACACTAAAACTCAATTATTTTTAAACACTCTCCAAAATAATTGAAACAAGGAGCACTTAAAAGTCAGAATGTACCAGTTTTATTCTTTTTGGAGGGAGTTGGAAGGGAAAGCCAGAGGGGAACGGCACTGTGGAGTCATTTGTTCTTTCATTCAGCGAGAATTAGGTATTCACCATGTGCCAAATGCTAGATCAGGAACACAGTGAGGGAAGGAGAAGGGGGATTTCTGACCCCAAGGAGCTTACGGTCTAATTTTGGTATATTTGTGGGAATGTATCGCGAGTCCCAGAAACAGCTAAAGACCAAGCTAGGGTGAGATTTCATTCCACAGACTGTATGTTCTGTAGGGACTGGAGGTGAGAGGATTCCAGGAGGTCCTCTGGGGTGAGATGTAGTGTTAATAGAGGGTGGGTGGGATTAAGTGTGGAGGGGAGGGTATTCCAGGAGGGTCACAGCCTCCTGGACCCTAATGCAGACTAAGCTCAGAGGGTGTCAGGTAGGGAAACAGGCCTCCCCGGGGGTGAGCAGCGCTCAAGGGGTCCTGGGAGATGTCTCCAGGTGATGGAAGCCCTTCACCCAAGACGAACCGGGTCTCTTTGATAAGATTGTCCACAAGGAGGCGCTGTGGGCTCTTGGTGAGGAAAAAGACGGTGCCTGGTCTTCACCGGTGCTCCAGAAAATCCCCTCCACTTTTCGTGTTTTACATATGGGAATCCCCTATCAGGTTTTCCTTGAACAATGTTCATTGAAATTCATTAGGAAGATAGAAAATGCTTTAGAAAGAAGTACCCACTTGTGCCCCTGTGTTTTTAAGTAGTAGTCCTCAAAGGGTGACACCCTGACCATCTGTATGGATATCACCTGAGGAGCTTTTTTAAACGGGCCCAGCCCACAGCTACTGAATCAGCTGCACTGGGCGGGGGCCTGGATATTGCTTCTTAACAAGATCACCAGGAGGTTTTAATGCACAAGCTGATCCTGCGGATGGGAGCGTAAAGATCGTACCAGAACCATTGTCCCGTTGCTGCCCATCCTAAGTCCTGCCTTTAGAGCTTATGGTTGGACTACAGAAGAAATAAGATATGGAGAACATAGAATTTTTAGGGTTAAATTTTAGTACCTACACATTTCCTTCATTTAGTTTAAACGTTTCCTAGAAATTAAGTCGAAAAACCTTTTTAAATAAATAAATTTTTACAGAATTCCAAAATACAGAACAGATAACAGCAGATCTGCTCTGTGACGGAGCTGGTGGGATCCACGGAGCCCTGCCTTTCAGTCTCCACACTGCCCCCCAAGGACCCCTAGACTGTGGAACACAATTTAACAACCACTGCTAGAGGTGGGAGAAGTTGTCTTACATAGCTGCTAGAGGAGGGGAATCCTAAAGGAAGACAAATGGAAACCTTTAATGCGCACTTACTATGTGCCAAGGGCTTTATAGGCTTCGTCTCACAGCATTCTCCCAGCAGCCTGCTGTAGGGCTGGATCAGAGTCTTGGAGAGGTTATCTCACAGTAAATGGCATAGCCTGATTGGAAACCAGGCAGGCTTAACTCATGGAGCTTGTTCTCTTAACAGCTGTAGAACCTTTGTGTAATGATATAGGTAACAACAACGTGCTGTTTCCATGTGAGAGTCGTTAGAATAGCATGACATCAGAGCTAGAAAAGATCTGAGATGCTGTCTAGCCACGTGGAGCCAAGCAGGCTTCAGATCCTGGCGCTACCACTCATTTCCTGTGTGACCTCAAGCACATCCCTTAACCTCTGTAGCCTCTACTTCCCCATCTGTAAATTGGGTATTTCGTGGGCTAGTTGTAAGAGTTAGATGAGATAAATACTTAATGCGTTGTCTGACGCACAGTCAGCGTGCAAAAAGCAACAACTATTATCATTTATGAATAGAGGAGTCTAAAGAACCTGCCCAGTCCACACAAGAGGTGGAACCCAGTACTGTCTGACTCCCAGAGTCTTGGCTATTCTGGTTCCCCACCTGCTTCTCCTCCAGTGCCGTCAGCAGGTGGGCGGCTTGGCTGTCGGAGGCTGTGCTCTGAACAGGAGCAGGAAGTGGGAGCTGGTTTCTAGCAAGTGCCCATGCCACCCACTCTGTGGCACAAAGGGCCTGTCCTGGGGTAGCTGGGCAGTGGATGGAATCCCTCTTGTGGTGACAAGCTGGTTTTCAGCAAAGCTTGCTTTGAAGCATTTTCTTCATTAATGGAATTCCCCTGTCCCTCCCATGGCTTTTAGAAACAATTACAAATGTGTTCTAGAAAGCATTTGGTCCCAGCTGTAATAAAATCACGCTTAATAATTAGCATTTCTATAGCACTTTGGAGTCTACCAAGTGTGTCTCACATATGTCATCTCAGTTGACTCTCACAGCAATTCCGGGAGACAGATAAGGCCAGAATTATTTGGATCACTCCTTTATAAGTGGAGAGAACAAGGCTCAGAGGCTACGGAACTTGCCCAGTGTCACCCAGCTGGTCAGAGACAGAGCTGGGATTAGAATCTATGTTGAAAAGTCCATTGTCAGAACTCACCAGGTATGACCCAGTTCTTCACTCAACCTCTGATATGAGCCCTTCCCTCCAGGAGCTACACAGTGTGAGCTACTCAATGTGAGCAGTTTGCCGCATTTGTGACCAGGCTCGAACTGCCTAAATACTGTGTTCAGGCAAGGTAGGGCGTTCCTCTGTCTCTCGTATAAAGGCGCCCAGACTTGGGGTTCACAAGGCTCCAAGTCCATTACCACCTCCAGGATGCTCTCCTCCTCTGAAGAACTCGTTGACTCAGCCCCAGGGTCATTCCTTCCTGAGAGTAATTTGTGGCTCATTTCATGCTTTTTCCCTGCGTTGAGCTTTCTGTTTAGGCAAGGGAAAGGGTGTGCAGTTGGTATAGACGGTGCTGGATAAAAGCTAAGTGATGGTGCTAACTGTCCTTTGAGAACTGGTTTCCCAGCAAGCAAAGGCCCCTTGTGCCCATCCTCATCCAGTGGCCTTGCAAGCTCCTTGGAGACTTGTGGGATGCAGTTGATAGGAAATGAGAAACATTTATCCTCCCACCTCTCAGGACTGAGGAGTTAGAGCAGTGGCTACAAGGCTCCACCAAAGGTCGTGTCAAACTCGGATACCCCCGCCCCTCCCACCTCAGCATCTTCCCTCTTTGCCAAAACCAGAAGCCATCTTTTTCTCTCTTCTGACCACTGTTTCTCCCGAACCCACTCCTACATCATCCATTGTAAGAAACATCCATCCCTGTCAAAACAGATGACTTACTGGTTGCTGTGATCGTTATAAAAGTTGATTTGGAAGGACAAAGGCAGCTGAAGACTTACTCATGTAGGTGTACCTTCAAGAGTAGAGCTCATACTAAAAGTTTTTTTTTAATTTTTCAAATTTTTTTTTTCTTTTAAGAAAGGCAGACATTATCAAGTATAACACTTGGAATACAGGGAGAGAACAGCGGGCTTTGGAATGACCACGTGTGTGGCCTTTACATTTCAAGTGCCGGGGACCCATTTAAAGGAATTGCCACCCCACCTCATCGTCAAGTATTTATCTGTGAAAGGGACGCTGCAAGAATACTTGAGTACGCCAGCACTGGGATCTGCATTTGGTACTGTGATTTAAAGTAGCACTATTAAAAATAATAATAATAATAAAGTAGCACTGTTGAAAGTCCCCAAATTGCCAGCAACGATGTCAGTTCATTTCAGCAAACCTTTACAGGAAGGTAGGGAGAAACTCTGAGTACCCCGTCAGCAGTGTCCTTGCTCTCTGACTGGGTCAGGTACAAGGGAAAGTGGAAGTCCCCAGTGTGGACGAGCTGTCTGTGAGCAGTAAGTTGTTCTTAGGTCTGCGAAGTGGAGGACAACCTCTCGAGGCCTTCATGAAAAGCGGGCTACCCTTAGCTTAGTTACATGCCTCCATGCCACCTCTCGTCCTGCTTTACTCAAGTACTTTGTACCCTTTGTCCAGCAGCAGATCCCGTTATTGCTTGACTCTAAACATTTTATTGAGCACCTACTATGTACCAGGCACAATGCTGGCCTAGGGTTTATGGTGGTGAACAGAACGAACAAGACACCTGCTTCATGGAGACCACAGTTTAGTGCTTGATACAGAAAGCACGGTAAATAGGTGTTTTGAAAGTCGTTGCCCTGTACTAGACTCTGGGTTATTGCCAAGGGCATGAGAGGGCGTCTGTTTCTACTATTTGCTCTCCTTACTCATTGTCCCTTCCAGTCCCTCCATTTTTTTTTTTTTTTTTTTGTCTTTTCCTTTTTTCTTCCCCCTTCTTGGGTTCTCAGTCTTCAAGAACTCCAGTGAGAATTCCCCCTTCATCTGGTTGTACAGTTGATGGGGTGCTTGCTTCCATTGTTCCAGCCCTTGCCAGCATCTGCTGGTTGGAGCCAAGTGGGTGTCCGAAGCCTTTATCTGAGGGATGTGAGCAGGTTTCACATCTTTGGTTGGACCAAAAGTCTGAGGAGATCAGAGTCATCTCCTGATGCCCTCTCTCTACTTTTAGATGATTTTTTCAAAGGAGGAATGTTTAAACTGGAAAACTGTATGTCTTATCCCTCCCCGAACCGTGCTGGTCAACTCCAGCTCCCACTGTTCAGTTTTTGTCTCTGGAGGCCAGAGCCGGTGATATTGATGCTGCAATCTAAATACGGTTGTTCCATAGCAAACCCTCTCAGCTGATCTTCTTATAGTTCACCCTTACTTTCACAGCTGCTTAGAACTACACTCGGATATGATGAGAACAAAGCACTTGAGGACATAAAAAATTAAGATTTTAATAAAACTAAGTGATCTTATAACCCTCCGTCCCTGTGACCTTCTCCAGCCTCTGGGTTGCTCTCATTCTAGGGCAGAATTTAAGGGATCTTAAAGACTAGGAGCTCTTGCCTGCTTCACATACCTTTAGCCCAAGAATGAACAAAGCAAACTGTATCATTCCAATGAGTAGTTCTTGAAAGAGCCTTTTCTCAAATTCTGGCTAATATAATAGTCTTCAGCTCATTACCTCCCATCCCTGATCCATCCAGAAAGACATACCTGTGTTTCCAGCCCATCTCTGTCCACTCCGGACCACCCTTCTCTGGGCAGTGTTTTCACACCCAGCCTGCCATGCAGCTCACAAGGTCTGGAGAAGAGTCCATAAGTTAAAAGAACTTGAAAACCAACTGCTAACACCTTCAGAAACTAGGTGTGTGAATAGCACTGAAGCAGTTCAGTGGGAATAGGGTTCAATGTTAGCCTTGGCAAGGCAGGCATAAAAATGAGTGTGTTGTCAATCCTTCTAAAGGCAAAAAAAAAAAAAAAAAATCTTAGCTTTGTTCACCCAACTTTTTGTAAAAAATTTTTAATTTTATGTGTAGATTTCTTTTGTTGTAGTTCTTTTTCTCACTTCAGTCATTTGAATTTTTTTATATAAATTTATTTGTTTGTTTATTTATTTATTTTTGGCTGCATTCAGTCTTCATTGCTGTCCTTGCGGTGCGTGGGCTTCTCTTTGTGGTGGCTTCTCTTGTTGCGGAGCACGGGCTCTAAGCACACGGGCTTCAGTAGTTGCAGCATGCAGGCTCGGTAGTTGTGGCACACGGACTTAGTTAGTTGCTCCGCGACATGTGGGATCTTCCCAGACCAGGGCTAGAACCCGTGTCCCCTGCATTGGCAGGCGGATTCTTAACCACTGTGCCACCAGGGAAGTCCCCAGTCATTTGAATTTTTAAAAATTCACATTGTAATAATTCAAGTAATTCAGAAATAGCCAAAGTAAAATTAATTGTCTTCTGACCCCCCTCTCCTTTAGCTTCTGTCTCTGTTGTAATTTACAGATAACAATTTGGTGTGTATCCTTGCATACTTGTTCCAATGATCTTGCAAATATATTTTATACACACACATACATAAGTGCACACACATATGTTATATGCACATTGTGTGTATGCTGCTATGTGTAGAAATGGGATCACCACTGTATTATTGTGTAACTTGCATTTTTCACTTAAATAGATGAGTGGAATCTGTACTTTTAGTCTATCTTCTTCTCTCTATTACTTGCACATAATTTTGTGGTATAACTATATCAGAATTTAAGTGAACACTTTTCCCTGTTGGGAAATATTCAGGCTGTTTCCAGTTTTCTGCTAAAGAAAATATTTTCCTGCCAATAAATTTCTTTGATATGTATCTTTGTGCATTTCTGTCAGATAAAGCCCAGGGTGTGCATATTTAAAAATTTGAAGACAGTGCTATAGTACTTTATTTGTATTTTATTTTTAATACTTTACAATCCTATCAACAGATCATTACTGCTGAGATACATTCATATCCTTGTTGTGATTAAAGCCTTTTGCTAGACCTATGCTCTTCCGCTAGACCATCTCAAGTTGATTACATTTACACTTCTGGTGTTTTTTGTTTTTTGGTGCATTGGGTCTTCGTTGCTGCTCATGGGCTTTTCTCTGGTTGCAGTGAGTGGGGGCTACTCTTCGTTGCGGTGTGCAGGCTTCTCATTGCGGTGGCTTCTCTTGTTGCGGAGCTCAGGCTCTAGGCATGCAGGCTTCAATAGTTGCAGCACATGGGCTCAGTAGTTATGGCTCCTGGGCTCTAGAGCACAGGCTCAGTAGTTGTGGCTCACGGGCCTAGTTGCTCTGCGGCATGTGGGATCTTCCGAGACCAGGGCCCGAACTCGTAGCCCCTACATTGGCAGGCAGATTCTCAACCACTGCAGCACCAGGAAGGCCCTACGCTTTTGTTATTTGGAGAAGAAAAACTTTTTCCCTCCAGGTTAGGTTTACTGGCTATATTCACTCAATTGGATTTCACTTCTATGCAGTTAGTCAGTTAGAACCAAATTTTCATTTAGGGGAATTTGACTGACTCAGATATTCTCCTCCTCCCAGAATCAAACCAAAACTTCCAATAAATCATGAATTTATTTTAAGAAGGAGCCCAGAGAGTTCATTAACGCTCACAGACCTTTAAGAAGTTGCTTAGTGGCTACTTGATTGTTATGAACTGAAATTGTAAAGATGATTAATAGTTGAGCTTAGGGAAAGATTGGAAATTCTAAACATTTGGAAAATGTATGAGACATAACATAATTATCATTACCAAAAATGTCTATGCTAATTCTCTTCTGGTGATTTCTGTGCAATTTGTTTAATAAAAGAACTAATAAGAGAAAAAAACAACAGAGGCTGGTTTATAAAGCAAGAAATACAATTTGCAAAAATATACAGGGAAAGACATTGTTCCACCTCCCTATTCAAATTGCAAACACATTTTAGTTGATGATACTGGCCACAATTTGGTGGACTAACCATTCTCATACACCCCTGGAGGGCAACTCCATTTTCTGTGTGTGTGTGTGTGTGTGTGTGTGTGTGTGTATCAAAGTCCTCAAAAATATGCTTTAATGCAGTAATTCTGTTCCTGGGAGTTTATAATAGTAAAAAATTGAAAACAGTCTAATCAAGAAGTAGAATAAAAGTTAAACTATGAAAACCTTATAGATTATTGAGCCAGTAAAAATCATGTGTATAGAGAATACTTCGAGTATTTAAATGACACAGGGAACTAGACACTATATAATAAGTGGGGAAGACAGCCTTCAAAATTACAGTGGTATTTCCCAGGACACGTCTTGTGAGACGTGAGATCCTCCATGGCCAAATTAGCTTGAGAAATGCTTAGCTAATCAGAATTTAATTAGGTTATGCACTTACAGGACTTGTCGTCTTAGAGATTCATAGAACATAAGGTGACTTGTAGTATTTCCCAAATTTCCTTGACCTTGAAACTTTTTCTAAGCAATACCTAGTAGCTTCTTTCAGAATACTTGGGTTCTATAGAACATAATATGGAAAGTGCTAATAAATGTTCAGTCTCATTTTTTGTTTTTAAAAACATAGTGATATCTGTGTATTTTATGTGTTTACGTATATAATTACATATGTTTGTATACATGTGTGCATGAAAAAAAAAAGCTGGAGAAGGTAGATGAAAAAGGTCATCTCAGGACTTCCCTGGTGGCGCAGTGGTTAAGAATCTGCCTGCCAATGCAGGGGACATGGGTTTTAGCCCTGGTCTGGAAAGATCTGACATGCCGTGGAGCAACTAAGCCCGTGCACCACAACTACTGAGCCTGCGCTCTAGAGCCCGCAAGCCACAACTACTGAAACCTGTGCGCCTAGGGCCTATGCTCCGCAACAAGAGAAGCCACAGCAATAAAAAGCCCGCTCACTGCAACAAAGAGTAGCTCCCACTCGCCGCAACTAGAGAAAGCCCGCCCGCAGCAACGAAGACCCAATGCAGTCAAAATAAATAAATAAAATTTTTTTAAAAAAAGGTCATCTCAGGGTTGTGAAATTACTGGTAACTTTTTTCTTTATATTAGTCTGAATTTCTTAAATTTTCTGCCAAAAAAAAAAAAAAAGATCACTTCCAACACTGAAAAAAAAGTTGTTTTTAAATTCCCATAAAGTTAACTAAAAACCACTGGTGAATAGTGTTTCACACTCTAGTTTGAAGTGGGGGACGCAGTTGTATAGAAAAGAAAACTCAAAAGGGCAAGGGGAAACTCTGAGAGGGGATGGATGAATCTTACGCCTTTATGGTGGTGATGGTTTTATGGGCGTATACTTATCCCCAAACTCATCGAGTTGTACGTTAACTATATACCACTTTTTACATGTCAGTCATGCCTCAATAAAATGTCACTTCAAAGAAAAAAACTCAAGCATTGGCGTCAGATCTGAGTTCAGCCTCTGGTTTTAATCTTGAGCAAAGCATTTAATCTCTGCCTCTCACTTACAAAACAAGAACACTATTAATACCTCTCACGGAGCTGTTGTCAACGTCACATCAGGTACAGTACGGATGTGTCTAATATGTGCTTGTAAATATGCAAAGATGGTTTTAACTGAATTATTTACTAATGATTGCATGTATAGGGAAATACCTCTTTAAATGAATGTTTAAATGAAGTTTACTATGTATTGGAATAAATGTTTTTACTGTGGAAGTATACTTCTGAAATGAATGAAATGAAATGCTCTTGTTCTTAGCAAAGAATATGGTTCACTCCATTAAATTGGAGGGAAGTGTTTTTAGACTAATGTAAATGATTTCCATTTAATTTTTAGTCAGAATTCTTTCTTTCTCTCTACTTGCTCTTAGCTCTTGTCAAATAATTGTCATAAAGATGAAGTTTTACTTACCGTGATCCATTATCTGTGACTCACACCCCTTCTTATGACTTTTCCTCAAAGATCGTCATGTTAAAAAGAAAAAATTATTGAAGAATTTAGTCAGTTTCTCATGGGATTGTAGAATTTCTTATTGGGAAATTTTTCTCTTAATATATGAAATCACTTTTAAATGTTAAGATTTTGGTGCTGTGACTGGTAAACTTTACCGATAGACTATGTTTTCACACTCTCTCCATAGCTGTTTTTTGCAATGTTTTTTTTTTTTGTTTTTTTACTTCTCTATTTGTCATATAGCAACTCTACAGAAAGAAGCCCGGTTTGGCCATCACATTTGCAAAGCTGCCTCAAAATTTGGACAAAAACCGATATAAAGATGTACTGCCTTGTGAGTATCCGGCGTGAATACCCCCTCCCCACCGCCACACACACACTGAGATAATGTTTCCCTTTTTAAAACAGATTGTCTGGTATTCTGGAACAATTTTCAATGTGTCTGTAAACACCACCGTCTTTACTGCAGCCATTTCAAACTCTGAACAGTTGGGGAATAGTGTTTATGCTAATGAGGCGAGAGCTGCAGATGGGGCTGGGAACTGAACTCTTGTTTACTCGGTGCGATAAAAATAACACTAGGAATAATCAGTAAATGTCTTGCTCTCCCCACAGATGACACCACCCGGGTATTATTGCAGAGAAACGAAGATTATATTAATGCGAGTTACGTGAACGTAAGTTAAAAATCTGGATCGTGAGAAAAAGCACGTTAATCACTACAACAAGCATGACAGCGGCGTGTGTAGTGCTTTGCAGTTGGCGAAGTGCTTTCCCGTTCACTCCCTCATTTCATCACCACAGCAGCCGTTGAGGGAAGGCAGAATAGTCTCATTTTACAGAGGATGAAACTAAGGTTCAGAGACATTTAATAATTTGAAAAGTCACAAAGCTAACGGAAGGTGAGACCAAAACTCAGATTCTGTGTCTCTGACTCCATCATCCACATGCCTTCTGTCCTCAACTGCAGACATTCAGGTGTTCTGTTGTTTTGGCCATTGGTATGTTTGTAACTTTCTGTGTTTTTCCCCCATGTCATTACTGTACATCCTGCCTAGAAATAAGAAAAATAAAACCACCTCTGGGCATATAACCCAAAAACAAAGGTAAAAGATTTCACATGTTGTGGGGAAAACATTCATTTCACTCTGAAAATGCATCTTGGGCAACTTAGCCTCTCTGAACTTCAGTTTCTTTATCTAAACCAGGGGTCAGCACGCTTCTTCTGTAGAGGGCCAGACAATAAATATTTTGGTCTCTGCAAGCCAAGAGACAAAACTGAGGATATTAATTAGGTACTTATATAGCCGTTTAAAATGCAACCATGTGAAAACACAAAAAAAAGCACCTTAGGCTTGCAAAGTGGCAGTTAAATTTGGCCTTCAGCCCATAGCTTACCAACCTCTGATCTAAATGAACAGATGACTTTTCAAGTTCTCAGGTTATAGCATGACATCAAGAACTACCAGCAAGAATGGGTCTGATCAGTGATTCCACTTATTCAAAAGCATCTGTGGGATCCATTGACCCTCACCTCAACATTCCTGGTGTCCTGCAAGCAGAGCATCAGAAATGGTGGGGCTGCGAAGACCATACAGTCCTGGGGTGGGGACTGGCTGAGACCAGGGCTGAGGAAGCCCTTAACCCAAGTGCCAACCAAACCATGAGTTAGGCACCTCCATTTACCTTTCCGATCTAAGAATGAGTGAATCATGGTGCCACTCCAAAGCTCAGCCAGTTCTGAGTGTTCTTTCATAGAAAAGACTTAGTTTAGAAGTAAAAGGAGAGCAGGGTGGGAGAGGGACACGGAGGACTGTTGAAAACATTTTGACATCTAGCATTAATCAACTCACATGGTAACTATGTGAGGTGATGTGTTCATGAACTTGACTCTAGGAATCATTTCACGCTGTAAACATATATCAAACCATCATGTTGTACACCTTAAATATATACAATTTTTATTTGTCAGTTATACCTCAGTAAAGCTGGGGCTGGGAGGGAGACTGATCGACTCAGTGGCACAAACATTGGCAGCCATGCAGAAAGCAAAGTGGAACAACAGTTGGTGGGATAAGCCTGTATGGCTTATCCTTCAAAGAAAATAAATATTTTGATAGAAAACCCTGCATAGGGAAAGACGTAAGCATGAGGATTGGCATGTGTTGCTGAAAATGCAGTTACCCAATACTGATTATATTTAGGATACAGCGGTGAAGGTCATTTAAACTCTTTTCCATCTCGTAGGCCCACTTCTGATTATCGCCTATTGACTATCATGTAGTTTTATCTTAAATATCTAATGCTAGTATTATTGTCAAATACCTTTGAAGCTTTTTTTTTTTTTTTTGGCCACACGGCTTGTGGGATCTTAGTTCCCAGACCAGGGATCGAACCTGCGCCCCCTGCAGTGGAAGCGTGAAGTCTTAACCACTGGACCGCCAGGGAAGTCCCTTTGAAGCATTTTTGAGAGTAGCTTTTTCTTTGATTATTCTTATTGGCCGAAAATGGATAGAGATGTTATTTCTGGTGTGATGACAGTCACTAACTAAAAGAATGTAAGACCCATTTCCCTGTCCACCTTGTGGCAGTAACAGATTCTAATGCCTTAACAATCTCTTGCCAGATGGAAATTCCTGCTGCTAACCTCGTGAACAAGTACATTGCCGCTCAGGGACCCCTGCCACATACCTGTGCACAATTTTGGCAGGTAGTCTGGGATCAGAAGTTGTCACTCATCGTCATGTTGACGACTCTCACAGAGCGAGGGCGGGTAAGTGGCTTGATTTCCAATTCAGAAGTGTGCATGTCACACTGTGCTCTGCAGAACGTGAATTTCAGAGCTGGAAAAGGTCTTAATGAAACGTCACCCGGTCCAGCCCCTGTGTGACCCATAAACCTCCTGTACAGAGCTACTGATGGACACCTCCAGTGACTGGAAGCTCGGCACTCTTCCTGCCCACTCCCTGGCCTTTCCAAGCTAAGGAGGGATCAGACAGCCCCTCCCATTCCTGCCTCCGATCCATTATAACAAGCAGGAAGCCTCTTCACCTTGCCTTACCTGTCCCAGAACCCCTGTTTTAGCTGTGGCCTTACCCACCCAGGACAAGTGCTGGTCCTGAGAAGAGCAGTATGAGTGCCGGGTTCACAATGGCCATAAAAAGTAGAAGAAATTACCTCTGTCAACCTCTGCTTGTGTTGCAGCAAAACCTGTTGGAAAAAAGAGGTAAGAAGGGGTTAAGTAGGAGAGTGGTGGGCACCCTGCTGTGCTCAGCCTGATGTGCATTTTCCGTAGGAACAGGTCACTGATTATATAACAGAAGTCAATGTGCAAGGGATACTGTGTAGCATGAGTTCTCTAACTTCTGCCTGCATCTGAGTATCTTCATTATGAAACATTTATCCAGAAACACATTCCAAAATCAAATATAAATTAATTTTGAACCACCTGTTTTGAATGATCTTTGTGCCACCTCCTCCCAGGCCTCTCTTTGGTATGTAGCTCAGAATGCCAAATTGAGCTGTGCTGAAAGTCAGAATACAGGATTGGAATGGATAGTATGTTTGAGGAGATCAGGCTACCTTCTCACCCAAAACAGCAAAATAAGTGTTCCTACTATTTCTAGAGAGACCTGTGGATTGCAAAGGGCTTTCACACAGGTTGTCCCAGGCAGATGGCTCCCCACCTTGGCTAAAACACTTCCAGGGTCCTTCCATGAGTATTCGGCTCTGATTTTTTAAAAAATCCCTCTTTACGACACACTGAAATCCACATCACTTTGAACCACCACCCCACCTGCTTCTCTTACCTGGAAGACTCAGTAATAAGTTACCCTTCTCTTCTATGCAATGCCCTTTCAGATATGTGAAAATAATCCTTGGCTTCCATTAAGGTGGTGGTCAGCAAAAAATTGTCTGGTCTTTGTCTCAGTGGTGCTGTTAGCCAGTTTCCCCATTTTGTACTCAAGCATTTGACTCCCGAAACCTACATGCGGCACGCTGGTGGGGCTCTGGAGCCAGACGATCTGGGTTCAGAACATGTTCTTCTTGAGCAAGTTATTTAACCTCTCTGACCCTAGCTTCCCTGAATATAAACTGCAGATAGTAGTGCTGCCTTGGAGGGTTTGTGAAGACTGAGACAATATATATGAAAAGCTTAGAGAGCTGCCTGTCGCAGGTGTCCAGCAAACATTAGCTGTTGTGTGGCTGTGTGGCCATGATTATCATCCCTGGGAGGATGAGCCATCAGATCTGGCCTTTTGCGTGCCCTTGGGCTCCTTGGGCTTTCCATCTGTCATTCTCTGTGTTGGCTCTCACTCTTAGCTTCTTGTCACTCACAGTCTCGATCAGAATCTCTTCTCTTCACACAAGTCACCATTTAAAAATGTAAAGGCCCTCAAGAAGCAGTAGAAAGCTCCTTCTAGAATACTGTGAGTCAGAGACGTTGAGGGCACTCTTCGGGGAGCAGTTGCTCATTCTCTCAGCTCTGCTTCCAGCCCTGGCCATCTCTCCGTCTTGTCTACCTGGTTACCGTGAGAACTCTCAGAAGCTTTGCTGCAATCACAAGGCAGCAGGTCTATGGCATCACCTGATCTCCTTGTCTGGAAATCTTGTTTTTGCCTATTTTTAATTTTTGTTTACATTCTATTTTTGTATGCATGTGTGATTTTCTAATCTTGTTTTGGAAAGGCAGTGAAATTACTGGGACCTTTTTTGAACTTAGGGAACTCCGGCTGGCTCACAGTCCTATCCTGTCCTCTCTCTTTTTCTGGAGCGCCTGCACCCATCTTGTTCCGTGGTGTCCTGGGTAAGAGGGCAGATGCTAGGGCCACGCTTCCTGAATTCAAATTCCTGCTCGGTCACTTGCTACCTGTGTGGCTTAGGAAACCTGCAGAACCTCTATGTAAAATGGAATAATAATGACACCGATCGTTGATTTGTGGAGTAACTGAATGAGTTAATACAGGCAGCTTTCTTGGAACAGTGCTTGGCACACAGTAAATATTATACAGATGGTAGCTAGCAGTAATAGTAGTTTGGGTACACCTTAATTATTGCCAGGACTGTACTATATATATTTTACTGTAGTATTATTTATTATTCTTCTTCAAATTGGCTTGCCTTTTCTTGCTTTAAAAAATTTCCTTTGAAAGATATATCTTAAATGGAAGCCCAGTATCACTTGCCATAAAAAGAAGGTATGTGTAAAAATGCAAAAACCACACGACAATGTTTTTAAAGTCTAAATAAATATTCTTGCCTTCCAGGCTGTGAACCCAAGGCGTGCTTGCCCACACGCTCATGTGCTGTCTCCTAAAAAGAGAGTTAAAGTACTAGGGAGATAATGTTAAAGCTATCCTAGACCCAAACTGAGAAATTCTCTACGGCATACATGGAAAAATCCACTTTCCCACCGTGTGGTTCTATGCCGTTTAATACAGACCCCATCTCCTCCTAGCCTCCTACCAAATCCCACACTTTGCAGGCCTTGATCTGGGCCATTGTGGTATATTATAGATGACAAGACATCGGCCTTGTTGTCTCCAGAATCTCCCCATATGAAACTGTGCCATGTTTGCCTGCCTGTTCTGTGACTTTGGAGAACCTGGATTCTCCAGGTTTTCTCAGAAACTGTCCATGGAGGTGCTCCTCTCCGAGCTCATGAGGTCTTTCAGTGGTGCTGCGAGTCCTACGAGCCAACACCTGAACCCATGGGGCAGCCAGGAGCTCTCCTCACCTGTGTTGGGCTGCTCCTTCCCCTTCAGAGTTGGCTCGGCCCTTCCCAGCTGCAAGGTCATTGTTCTCCATGGAGAAAAGAGAGCAGCCAGCAGGCGTGGTTAGTGACAGACATCTGCCCCGATGGCAGTCCCTTCTTCCCCTCATTCTGCCTGTTCCAGCTCAGGAGAAAAGGCCCTTTCTTCCATCCAGGAGGCCTCACTTCCACCGGCTGCCCTTGCAGGTCCTGCCCCTCCCGTTTTGTCCTGATTGGAGTCCGCTCTGAACCTGAGCTCCTGCGAGGTCTCCATGTAACCCGGTGGGTTGGTTGGTTTGTTTCCCAGCCCTTTCTTCCTAATGGAACCCCTTCCGGCTGGTTCCATCGGGTTAGAGATTCCCATCTCCCATGAGTCAGAGCATTCCCTTCGTAATCTCTGGCCCTGGGAACTTACCTCTGTTGTTTATCAATGGTTGGAAACCTGTTCTCAAATCCAGGCTACGCGTTTCCTCCCTCTCCTGTTACAAACGCTCAGGTGACCTGAGCCCTTTATCCTGAGGTCCCTTATCTGGTCCTCGCCACCCCCCCTGAGTTCCTCCTGATTAGGAGTCAGTCACTCCAGGCCAGCAGCTCTGTCCCTTGCTTTTTCTGAGAGATGAAGTTCTCGGCATGTCCTGTTTGCTTTCTCCCATATTCTGCATTTTGCGGAGTGAGCCTCCCCACAGGCGTATAGCTGGCGGGGTCCCCATCGCCGCCCTGTGCTGTGCTCACGTCTGTAGGTGCTGGGAGCCTTGCCCAGAGGCCAGTGGTCAGTGAGGCGCTCCTGCCACAGAATAGCTTTCATTTCTCCCTCTTTTCATTCCGACCTAAAACGTTTTCCATTGTGTTCTCCCTTCAGGTCCATGGGTTTCCTCCAAGAGGAAACAGAGGTATAGAGGTATACAGTCTTTCCATTGAAAGGGTCTTCTCCTTCCCCTCCCATCAAGGATGTTTCTTTTGGGGGAAAAATTATTTTTTACATCTATGTATGCTCCATTTCCTATATGTAGGATCTGGCACAAGTGGATTCACTCTCTGAGCCTCAGTTTACTCTTATGCAAAACAGAGATAATGATGGTATCTACCTCATAAGATTGTTTGGAGACCCAGATAAAATAATGTCCATAAAAAGCACCATTTAGTGCTTAGCATATACTGATCAAAAGACAGTAGGCATTAGGGAATCCCCTGGCAGTCCAGTGGTTAGGACTCCGAGCTTCCACTGCAGGGGGCCTGGGTTCGATCCCTGGTCAGGGAACTAAGATCCTGCCAGCCGCACAGTACGGCCAAAACTGAGGTTCAGAGAAGCAAAGTACCTTGCCCAGGATTGCAAGTTAGTGGAACTTATCAACCAGGAGGGAAACTCAGGATATGCACAAACTTCTTGCTCTTTCCGCTATACCCCCAGTGCTTAGAGATCCAAATAGACCTAAAACCTAAATTTGATCAAGGAGTAAAGAGAGTCCAGTTCTGGTCAGATTCACTGGGAGTCTCTGGAAATAGAGGTATTTGTGGCTCAGCCCTGCACGGGCTTGTCACTTCAGAGCGAAGCTTGCCATCAGCTGTCCTGTGGGCAGGACCCTTGGGAGGCTGCGGCAGACAGCTACACCCCCACAGATAAGGAAGCAGATGCAGGCCTGCTGGGTGTTGGCTCTGCCTCGG